>NC_133500.1:6928668-6968477 GCF_025370935.1 Choristoneura fumiferana
TTAGAGTTTTCGGTGAGATATTTATTTATTGTTTTTGAAACTTAAAAAGCGATGTTAGTGTCTTGAAAAAAAAAAACTTAGTTTCTTTTTGTTTTGGTGTTTTGGCAAGCAAGGTTTAGTCTGGCTGAGTTTTGAAGGTTTTTGTAATTATTTATTACTATATAACTACATACTTAGTTAAAACTTATTTTTTTTCTTACAACAAGCAAGAGCCAAATGTGAAACAAAAATATTTTTTAATTATTTACAAAAAAAAGTCCGAAGGCTGCGAAAGCATCCGAAAAGCAGATATTTGTATGTAATACGAATGTTTGTTCTCGGGTCTCGAATGTTTAATATGTTATATTTAAGTATGTATTTTATCTATATAAGTATGTTTATCCGTCGCCTAGTATCCATAGTACAATTAAGCTTTGCTTAGTTTGGGACAAGGTCAATTTTGGTGTCAAGTGTTCCGTGATAATATTATATTTTTATTCTTTTTCATCATCATCATCCCAGCCTATATACGTCCCACTGCTGGGCACAGGCCTCCTCTCAGAACAAGAGGGCTTGAGCCATAATTCCCACGCGGGCCCAGTGCGGATTGGGAACTTCACACGCACCATTGAATTGCTTCGCAGGTTCGTGCAGGTTTCCTCACGATGTTTTCCTTCACCGCAAAGCTCGTGGTAAATTTCAAATGTAATTCCGCACATGAACTAAAAATATATTTTTTTATTATTTTTATTACAAAATAAAAATAGTTATGAATAAACTACCTACACAAACGACTACGCGAGTGTAAA
Organism: Choristoneura fumiferana; assembly: GCF_025370935.1. Lineage (NCBI taxonomy): Eukaryota > Metazoa > Arthropoda > Insecta > Lepidoptera > Tortricidae > Choristoneura > Choristoneura fumiferana. Next base: position 6,929,457 of record NC_133500.1, read on the forward strand.
TATCGAATCACTTTACACAAAGCTTTATAAATATTGACATTTTGTGCTTAGTAGGTACTTTACACACAATTTCATCAGAAAATTCATAAAGTTTAGCTTAATTACTCATTCAGAAACAATATTAGATTGTGTTCGAAAAACAAGACAAGAATTAATTAAATATTTACGTTCACGAATCTTACAGACAGAATATGCATAATTAATATTCTTTATTTGGAACAATAGCACTTGTAATACATTAAAAAAGTGAAAACGATGCTACCTGAAAAAGTTCAAAACTGTGTCACAGATAGTAACGCCCCCCTCCTACGTAAAGTAATGAATAAGTTCCAAAATCAAGAACAAAAATAACAATTTGTGCAGTACTAAGAAAAATAAAAAGCTTAGAAAAATAAAAGTGATAAATCTACGTCCAATAAAGTGTTACTTGTTATGCTTAGTTCAATTTCTACAAATATTTTGCGTGGCAAACATTTTATGGCCATTTGTATTGTATTTTTTGTATTATTACTTCTGGTTCAATCCCACAAAAAAAACATTGGTACAAGTACGCAATGTTAAGGTTATAGGTACTAATACACATTCCTTAGTGTCACCATTTCCTCTATAGTCCGAAACACTCTTTAAAAAAATACAAACCTCAATTTTTCATTAAAGGTGTTGTATTAGAAAATGATTTCAAATCAACGAGCAATTAATGCCAAAACAACATTAATGTTTTATTGAAAATTACAGAATAACTTTTGTCATACAAACTTTTTTTTACAGTACTTACATTATCATTTATTAATCTAAATACAGTTCGCTCTGTATGGCCCTTATTGTATTGTCACCAAATTTATGGTATACATACATGCCTACCGGTACTCCACATACAGTCCGCTTGAAGAAATGTTTTTTTTATTATTTTAGACCCTAATAAAGATTCATACCGAGCACACGTTGTCTTAGTTAAAATCCCAACAAGCAAAAGCAGCCCTATCACTTCACTCCCATATGGTCCAAATCGAACCGGATTGCGCGACACCGACGGACGAGCGCCCGACCCGCGAGAACAAAAGCTGCTACCTGGATAGTCATTAGAGCGACCCGGCGATCGAAAAAGTGCAAGTTTAAAGTGCAATTATAATTACGCGTTATAACCTTGAGTGCGAGTGTGATAAATTTACGTTTTTTAACTTTGAACTTTGAGACTTTATGCATACCTAATACTTATAAAAAAGACTAAGTGAGTGACATTAACTAGTTAATGAGAAAAATAAAACGTATATCAAGTGAGTCGAAATATTTGAACTATTGCTTCTTGGGATTATTACGAGTGAGTACCTACTTTTCTAACTATGGCAGCACTGAAAACTCTTTTTTCGCTACAAGACGAGTCATTAGAAAATATAAAGAGAAGTGAGAAAAATTACAAAAAAACTGGGAAAGAAAGAATTAAACAACCGTATTTAGCGACGCGATTAGACGTACTTGAAAGAGAATATACTGAGTTTAAAGAAAGACATAAACAAATTATTTGTACAGCAGACAGAAGAGAAGATTATTTCACGGAAGAAAAATATGAGAATTTTGAAGAACTTTATGTGAATTATAAAACATTGTTATTGGAAGCTTTGCAATTATTACAAATATCGAGTTCATCAGCGCCCACCACCGCGGCGGCTAGTAATATTGCCAACAATTCTTGCGACGTGAAACTACCCAGAATAAATCTACCTACTTTTAGTGGCAAATATGAAGAATGGCAAACGTTTTATGATATGTTTTCATCATTAATTCATAAAAACAAGCAAATTACTTCCGTGCAAAAATTGCATTATTTAAAGGGAAATTTATCTGGAGAAGCATTAAATTTATTACGTAATTTTTCCACTACAGAAGCGAATTATGAGGAGGCATGGAAACAATTAGTAAAACGTTATGATAACAAACGATATAATTGTAACGCGGTTATGAGAAATTTATTTGCATTAAAGAAAATACACACTGAGTCGTCTGATTCGATAAGACAGTTACTTGACACTACGAGTACTTGCTTGAAATCATTGCAGAATATGAGTATTGACACTAGCACATGGGACACCATTATTGTATTTTTGGTTGTTTCCAAGTTGGATCCAGAGTCAACGAAGCAGTGGGAACAATATCTCAATGTTAAGGTCTTTGATGATTTACCGACCTGGGAACAGCTACAAGAGTATTTAGAGTCCCGATTTAGGTCTTTAGAGATGTTGAACCACAACGTAACACGCACGTCACAACCTACGAAGCCTGTAGCGAAAGCTAAAACGTTTCATACTTCAATGCAGAATAAACCAAAAACTAATGAAATGAGTTGTGCGATGTGTCATGAAAACCACTATATTTATCATTGCAAGCAATTTGGGCTCATGACACCAAAAATCAGGCAAGATTTCGTGCAAACACATGGATTGTGTTTTAACTGTCTGTCACCTACCCACTCGGCAGTTAAATGTCGTCAGTCACAAAATTGTAGAAAATGCGGAAGAAGACACCATACCATGCTGCACTTCGAGCGAGAAAATAACCAGAGCGAGCAGGGAGCAGCACGAGCGATTGAGACTGCAATGACGGCGCCACCGGGTGATCAACGACACGAGAGACCGAGCACTTCATCAGGTGACGCACACGTTACTTCAGCGTTTTCGAGAGGAGAGTTGCAACCTAACAGCGTTCTACTGGCAACGGCTAGAGTTAAGGTATTTAATTTAGCTGGTAGTCAACAAATTATTAGAGCTTTACTGGATCAAGGGTCCCAGGCATCTTTTGTTAGTGATGCTACTGTACAATTACTTGGCCTTGTGCGTAAGCCAGTAAGTGGCTGGGTGTCAGGCCTGGGAGATGGTCGTATGAGAATTAAATACACGGTTTCACTACGCGTAAAATCACTTTATGATTCAGCGAGTTCAATTGAGGTACATGCATATGTGTTACATTCTTTAACATCTTTACTCCCAGCAACCAAACTTAAGGTATCTGAGTGGACAGATATTGAGAACCTACCTTTGGCAGATCCTACGTATGCAACACCAGGTAAGATTGATATTCTCCTAGGTGCAGAGGTTTACAGCGAAATATTGATAGACGGAATAGTCAAACAAGCTCAAGGAAGCTTGATTGCACAAAACACAATATTTGGATGGATTTTGTCTGGAAGAGCATTGCGAGAGAGGAAGGAGTTGACAAATGTTATGAGTTTACATGTTCAAATCAAAGAGGATGATCTACTGAGAATGTTTTGGGAAATGGAGAACGAGCCTAACCTAATACAAAGGAAGATGAGTGAGAATGAAAAAGCATGTGAAGATTTTTTCAATGCAACAGCAATGAGAGACGATGAGGGCAGATTTGTGGTACGACTACCTTTTACGTCAGATGATCCTAAGTGTCAATATGGCAATTCGAGAGATATCGCTGCAAAGAGGCTAGAAGCATTAGAGAAAAGACTGCTACGAGATCCGGCACTAAGAGAAGAATACAACAAAGTCTTTGCAGAATACATTAGTTTAAATCACATGAAAGCTGTTGACAAGAATGAATTAGAAGATCCTAAGGCAGTCTATCTTCCACACCATCCTGTGGTGAGAGAGGACAAAGAAACCACCAAACTCAGAATAGTATTTAATGCTTCTAGCAAAGGCACTAATAACGTGTCTCTAAACGATGATCTTCTGGTTGGCCCAAAGCTACAGCAGGATCTGAGGCACATACTTATGAGATGGAGAAACCACAAGGTTTGCGTTGTCGCTGATATTGTTAAAATGTATAGGATGGTTCGTGTAGTGGATGAAAATACAGATTTTCAAAGAATTCTGTGGAGATTCACTGCGAAAAAGCCCGTACAACACTACAAACTACTCCGATTAACATTCGGCACAGCATGCGCGCCATATTTGGCAGTTAAGTCATTGCAAAGGCTTGCAGATTTAGAAGAAAAAAAGTATCCATTGGCTGCGGGAATAACAAAGACTGATTTCTATATGGATGACTTAATAACAGGAGCTGAGACTGAATCTGAAGCTTTGAAGATATATAATGAAATGAATGGGTTAATGAAAGCAGGGGGATTTGAACTCCAAAAATGGAACAGTAACAGCAAAACATTTTTACAAACCATTGGTTTGAGTCATGAGAATACTCAGCAATCGGAGCAGATCAAACTAAACAAATCAATCAAGGTTCTTGGTGTGAGTTGGAGCAGAGAATCTGATAATTTTGAATACACGTTAAACCTCCCTGAAACTAAAGAGCCGATTACTAAAAGACAAGTCCTCTCTGATGTTGCAAAACTGTACGATCCTCTTGGCTGGATCGCTCCGGTTGTTGTTATGGCTAAAATATTTATTCAAAAGCTTTGGCTATCTGGTCTTGAATGGGATGAATGTTTAAATGAGGATTTGCGGAGACAGTGGCTGACATACAAAAGCTTGTTGGAGGATTTAACGCAACTTAAATTACCGAGGTGGTTAAATGTTACACGAGACTCAAAAACTGAACTGCATGTCTTTTCAGACGCGTCAAAGTCTGCTTTTGCAGCAGCTGTATACGCTCGTGTCATAGATGAGTCAAACAAAGTCCATGTACATTTGATCACAGCAAAGACCAAAGTAGCTCCTATAGAAAAGGAAATTTCGATTCCCAGACTTGAGTTGTGTGGTGCCACCTTGGCTGCCAAACTGATCAGCGAAGTTTCACAGGTCATGGAGATACCGAAGGAGAATTTATATGCTTGGTCCGACTCCACCATAGTCTTGGCATGGCTCAAAGGAGGCTCAAGTCGTTGGACTACTTTTGTTAGTAATCGAGTGTCCACGATTCTTAATATTTTGGACTTAGAGCAATGGGGTCATGTTTCTACAGAGTCAAATCCCGCGGACTGTGCCTCACGTGGCTTACAGCCGAAAGATTTGATGGCGCACCCGTTATGGTGGACAGGACCTCAGTGGCTGGCACAGCCAACAATACAGAGGAATGACAAGTTCGTAGAAGACACAGACGAGGAAGTAAGAGTCAAGTCTTTGACTGTTTTATTGAACAATCAGGATCACTTTATTTGGTCAAGATTTTCATCATTAACGAGATTATTAAGAGTCATATCATACTGTAGAAGAATTTTGAACTTAAAAATACCTAAAACTGAAAGAGTGAAGCTAACAAAATGTATAACATTAGAAGAGGCAAATGCAACTTTACTGGCATGTATCAAACAACTTCAAGATCATGAATTTGAGGACGACATAAAACAGTTAAAGACTCGAGGACGCGTACTCAAAAGGAGTAGCCTACGCACTCTTTGTCCTTTTTTTGATGAAAAGGGGATATTAAGAGTTACTGGTCGCATAACAAATTCGGATGCAAGCTATGCTACAAGACATCCAATAATCATGCCTGCTAAGAGTCATCTTACCAAGCTGATAATTCTTGATGCACACCATCAAACATTGCATGGCGGTCCACAATTGATGCATAATTATCTCCGAGCTAAATATTGGATTTTACAGGGTAAGGAACGAGTCAAGAAGATATACAGAGAATGTGTAATTTGTTTGCGATATTCGTCAAAGAAGACAAGTCCATTTATGGGTTTTCTACCTGAAGCTAGACTTAAACCTAGTAAGCCGTTCAAATCTACCGGCGTGGACTATTGCGGTCCTATACAGATCAGATTTTCACCTGGCCGAGGAGCAAAATCATATAAAGGGTACATATGCCTTTTTATTTGCATGGTGACCCGAGCTGTGCACTTAGAAGCTGTAACTGACTTGACTGCGAAAGGATTCATTGCAGCTTTTCGACGTTTCACTTCTCGAAGAGGCCATTGCCAAGATTTATACAGTGACAATGCCACTAATTTTGTGGGAGCGGATAAAGAACTGCAAGAAATGTTCAACAGTGCTAAGTCATCTCTGTCTGATGATATAGCTACTTCACTCATGTTGGAACGTACCAAGTGGCATTTCATACCGCCCCATGCTCCAAATTTTGGGGGTCTGTGGGAGGCAGGGGTGCGTTCTACAAAAACGCATCTGCGTAAAGTGCTTGGAAATAGTACCCTCACCTATGAAGAGTTGGCGACAGTTTTGACGCAAGTGGAAGCTTGTTTGAATTCGAGACCAATAACTTTGCTAAGTGACGATCCAAACGACCCTCTTCCCTTGACGCCAGGCCACTTTCTAGTAGGTGAACCGTTGTTAAATATAGCCGACGAAGACCACTCAATATGTAATATTCCATCTTTGGATAGATGGCGCTTAACGCAAAAAATTGTAAGAGATTTTTGGAATAGATGGTATAAAGAGTATTTGGTCAATCTTAATCAACGGTATAAATGGAACACTAAAGGTTCTGAGCCTGAAATTAATGATATTGTTATTCTAAAGGAAGACAATCTTCCACCCGCTAAATGGGTTTTAGGTAAAATTACTGAAAAACACACTGGACCTGATAATGTAACTCGTGTTGTATCAGTAAAAACTAAGTCCGGAGTGTTTAAGCGTCCACTTTCCAAAATTTGTATAATTACTAAATAGTTTCCTTTGACCTTTGTATTTACATTGCATGCTGTAGGTATCTAGGTACTAAGTTATACAAGTCACCAGTAAAATCAAGTTTTCCTTGTAAATTAGTAGTTCCATGTGGTGATCATGAGTTTTTTTTTACGAAACCATGGGTTGTTAAGACTTTGTTCATGATGTGTTACGGTGGGCGGCTCTTGTGGGTTAAATTATATAAGATAAACTAGTTAATATCTATAATCGAGCTGACTTCCCTTTGTTTTGCATTGTACTTAACTTCAATTTTTAGTAGAAATTGTTAACTGTTTATAGTCTAAGTCTATTGATGTTAACTTTTTTAATTTAGGAAAACTTGCTTGTAAGCTATTTTATAATTACTTAAGAACTACGTTCTTGGTGGGCGGAATGTTTAGTTAAAACTACACGGTTATGTGTCGAGGGCTATACATACATGCCTACCGGTACTACACATACAGTCCGCTTGAAGAAATGTTTTTTTTATTATTTTAGTTGCTAATAAAGATTCATACCGAGCACACGTTGTCTTAGTTAAAATCCCAACAAGCGAAAAGCAGCCCTATCACTTCAACAGCTACGGAACCCTATTTTGGGTGTGCCCAACATGCTCTTGGCCGGTTTTTTAACATATATTTTTAATTTTGAATACTGTTACTGATTCCAAAATTAACTGCCCCAAAAATATTTTCAGAGTTAAATACTAAAACAGGACTTATCACGCTAGTAATATTTACTTCGACGTTTCGACCTCATTGCACTGGTCGTGGTGTAGCTTGTCACGTTTGCTTTGTTTGTTCGAGTGAAAATCAGGAAAGCTTAAAACATATTTTCAGACTTTTTTATATGTATAACAATGGTTTTGAAATAGTTTCACCTGTGAGTTGAATGCTCCAAAAATATTAAAATGTGTAAAAAAATATTTTTCTAATAAATTGTATACAGGGAGTCTCTGACCATGGGGCTTTAAATCCAGGGTTCGATACTACTATCATAACTGAGCTACTTTTGTTTTGCTATTTTTAAAAATATGACCACTATTTTTTTTTAAATTTTTTCAATGTAATTTTCAATGTATGCTTGATACAATACTAAATTGACGGCACAGGATAATTTATCCTTAGAGATGTCAAATAAATGCCAAAAATTATTTCAAGGCCCCCGTACGAAGACACAGCGATAACACCGCCATGTCCGATACATTGATTTAACAATTAAAATTTGAGGATCAATCCTAAATAATCTAAATTTATGTTATTTGAAAATGTTACAAAACAAAAGTAGCTTAGTTTTGTGAGTAGAATCGAACCTTGAATTTAAAGCCCCACGGTCAGAGACACCCTGTATTATAATTTCGCCAATTCAGACAAAATAAAGCATTCAGGCTATAATCTACTATTGTTTATAGCCTGAATGCTAATGCTATTATTATAATGCTACGAGTATTTGTTTTTAAGAGCAGAACGTTTGCTCACTGTAATCTAAGATTTTTTTTATATTTATATAATATTGTATTAGACGCATTAACATGCCATACATTAATTCGCACATGTACGGAACTCTACGCTGCGCTTTGCTTGACACGCACTTGGACCCATTAAAAATTTTTTTTTTTATCCTTATCACAATCACCTCCCGTAAAACAAACTACATTCCTTTTTTTATTTACATCTACAATAATTCTGACTAGTTCCATATGGAGCTCCGCTATTGTCAAAGGCGTCACGTAGTCTCTTTACGACCCTCCATATTTGACGTAAAAATGTTTACGGGGGCAGATAAAAAACAAAACACAACCACAATTTTGGCTGACTGATGGCACGGAGGTTACGTTGTGTGTTATTAAAGCAACTGGCATCAACTGGGGGTTAGATTTTAATAATAAGAATGAAAGAAAGAAAATAGCAAAAATATTATTACAAACTAGCTGTTGCTCGCGGCTTCGCCCCTGTTGTAGTTTTCTTTTTAAATTTTCTTCCACAAAAACCTTCTCCTGACAATAACGAATACAACAAAAAATATTTAGTGAAATCGGTCCAGCCGTTCCCGAGTTTTGCGGTTAGCAACATATTTTACGATTAATTTGTATTAATTATATAGATTTACAACATATAAAATCCATTCTATCCAATAGAGTGTAGTAGTAGTTCTACAACTATTGAAAATAATTTGTATTGCGATTTTTATTATAGTTTAAAAGAACATGAAACTACCGTGAGACTCACTCATATTAAATATAATGACCCGGATAATTCACATGTTGCACGTGCGCGTGTTGCAGCAGCCGCTGAGTCGCGTTGCTCCGAAGACGAAGGGCTACGGATTAGCCCGAAACGTGTCGAGCTAAACTCGATTTAAGACGTGAGTTATCCGGGTCATTATATTTAATATAGTTTAAAAGATTTATTGGACAAGCAATGTATTGCGAAAACCGTCATTTTGTTACGTGACAGGCGATGGCGCTGTCAGGCGAATATGCCAGGCGATGCCGTACATTGAAAATACCATTGCATTTTTTTTAGAATAATCATACCTAATAATGAAATTACTTAATTTTTGAAAGCTGCAGAACTAAAGTAGTTCCATTTGAGTAGCAGAACCTGTGTTATGAACAGGGCATGTGTAACACCCCAGCAGTTTTTGTCAATAGGTGGTATAGGCCGCGGCCTAGGGCGGCAGCGGCTTAGGGGCGCCAACGAGAAAATTATTATTTAGAAAGTTACATAGGGCGGCGGATATAAAGTGGCCTACACTCCTAAAAAACATAAATCCGCCACTGCACCCCAGCGTTAATTTTCAGCTACGAGTCCCTCGGGGACACTCGAACCGCCAAAATTACAGACTCCACACTAATTACTACATAATTATAAATATCTATTAAAAACACTACATGAATATGGTATTAAATTATCCAGTACCCTTAGTGTAAGTTTTCGGTTGTCTCGATCGGCGGTCGCGTTAAAATCTCTTTACCATCAGGAACAGCCCAGCTTTGCGCCGTTCATGTCCATACCGCGAGCGATCGAGGCGTATTTTATAAAAATTTAAAAGGGCACAGTTCTAAATGAAACATGAAAACATGAATGAATTTAACAACATGCGTGGATCCTACTTTATGTGTTGTATTTTTTTTCTGCCTCTCCCCCGGTGACATCACTAATGTTTACAAACTTTGGAATTTTGGTGTGAAATAGGGTTACCTACAGTGCAAAAACTTAAAAAAATAAAGTTTGGTTTTCTTTGATTGGCTACATCTCCAGGCTGAAAATCCGAAACGAACTAAATGAATAAATTATTGAAAATCTCAAAGTACTCTGAAAAAACGTGTGTTTTTGTCCTTGTTTCGCGGAGAAAAGCTGACTTTCAAATATTAAGGTATATAATATAAAGCCACATCAAGTATATAGCATGTTTGGACATTTAACGGTATGCTAATATTACGAACTTGATGTTTTTTTATTGTCAATCGTAAATCGTGTAATTTTGATGATTTGTTTTTTCAACTCTGCTATAAAAGTGAGTAAAAAGTGTATTTTTATCACTCTATAACATTTCACTGTCAATAAAATATTGTAATATTTTTAGTTTGTTTATTCGTCATAGACGTAAAAGGGTTCAAAAAATATTTCACAAAACTGGTTCAGTGCGAGTCGAACATGTGCAACTGGGGTTCCGTACAAATTCAAGCGCATGCTTTTTTATGTTAGAAAAGGCAAACGATCATGCGGGCATAAGTGCGTATGTCAAAATATATAACGCCGTATTTGTAAAAAAAACCGTGTTAGCAGAGCCCTCCTTCGATGCAAAAAGTATGCAGTTTGGGGTAATTTTATATTGGTTAGTCGTGTCAGGACCCTTAATTTTTATTAAAAATTTGTTTTCCATGTACTGGTAACAGCGTAATTATGTGCATGACTGAATAAATAAATAAAGATATCACTGTGAGTAATATTAAAAATATTGACTCGGATAACTCTTGTCTTAAATCGAGTTTTTTTTTTATATGAGTGAATCTCACGGTAGTTTCATGTGCAAAATTGTGAATAATATTAGCAGCCCAACTTTTAGAGCTCTTGAGATAAACATCCTGTAGATCCTGAAGAACAGACGGACAGACAGACGGATGGACAGTGCAGCGACATTTTGTTTTGTGACACGTTTGTGCTCTTCGGGTACGGAACCCTGAAAACAGTATTTTTCGACCTTTTGCCGCGTTAGAGGTCCAATGTTTTTGTATTTTCCTAAACTACCCCGCTTCCCTTACTTTAGCATAATACCACTGAGATTGTTTGGCGAAACGTCGGGGTGTAAGGGACATGAATTTATATGCGTTATTGACCTTTCTGTGGTGTTTATACGACGAGGGACTGGTTGACGGAAAACAATTTAAAAAAAGGGATGTACAGTCGTACGAACTGATTCATGTATCAGGATGGAACCTTGCAATAATCAATTTCGGTATGATTTCCTTAACAAAAGTATGGGATATCAACATTACATAAGTACTCAGCACAAAGGTTCCACTCATTATGCAAACAACTGAATTGTGACCTAATTTGGAAACTTTTTATAAAAAAAGTCACATGTAATGCATAAATTCATTCTTAAACTTACAATGTCTGCATTATAATGCTTTAATAATAATGCTTTTATTGATATAACTGTTGGATTACATTAGTTAAGGTTAGGATCTCCTAGTAGGTACCGTAAGACACCTGTGTCAGGAGACCCCGCTCCTCCAAGAATAGATAAATTTGACCAGCATACAGTCTACATAGCATATTTTTTTTTATCTGATTGCCTAAAAGTAATGCATCAATATAGTGACATGCTTGAGCATAGTGCGTGCATGCATGTGTGTGTGTGTGTGTGTGTGTGTGTGTGTGTGTGTGTGTGTGTGTGTGTGTGTGTGTGTGTGTGTGTGTGTGTGTGTGCATTGCTTACTATAATTGCGTTGTTCAATAAAAAGTTATTGTATTGTAATGGTAACAGCAGATATGATTGGTTATTTTGGAGTCTTTTTGTATTTTAGTGCTGCTGCTTAAGTAGCGTAGTAGAAAAAAGCAACCTGAGATTTGTGTGCATAGGAGAAATTTGTATCTAGACTTCTGTCCAGCGGTGGTGTGGGGTTATAGCACACAGCACGGAATGCTGAGGACCTGGGCTCGATTCCCAGCGCTGGTCTCTTTTTCTGGTTTTTCTGTGCATCCATGTCTCAGTTTGTATTTTCAACTTAAAAGTTGTTTACCACATTGGTGATAGTAGACCAAAAACCTTTTTTCCAAATGTAGGGTGGCGTTGAGCAACGGATTTGAATGAACGTCCTAAATAGACCTTTTATTGTGCCAAAGATCCCGGAAAGGGTTCTGATAGGATACAAGTGAGCGGTAAATTGTACTTTGTTGTGAATAGTTAGGCATTGAGAGAAATTCCACTAACATCTACAATTCGAGAGTGTGTTGTACAATCACCAGCATTAATATCTGCCACAGCGGAGCGTGCAAAAATATCTGACACGTCCTTCCGGCCCTAGAAATAGAGTCGTATTAGATGTTTATGCACGCTTGTTGTGTCAGATATTGGTGCTGGTGACTGTGCGAGTGCTTGCATGTGCAGTTGCGTGTTTCAATGTGTATTTGGGCACATTATTCTTAAACATAGCTACAATTAAACTTAAATGAAACAGCCACCATTTTATATTTTCATTACATAGCTCTTTTTAGGGTTCCGGAGCCAAAATGGCAAAAACGGAACCCTTATAGTTTCGCCATGTCTGTCGTCGGTCTGTCTGTCTGTCCGTCCGTCTGCGGCTTTGGTCAGGGACTATCAATGCTAGAAAGCTAGAAAGCTGTAATTTTGCATGGATACCATATGTAAGCTATGCCGACAAAATGCCGAAAAAACGAAAAAAAAAATTTTTTAGGGTATCTCCCATAGACGTAAAGTGGGGTGATTTTTTTTTTCATCTAACCTATAGTGTGGGGTATCTTTGAATAGGTATTTTAAAACCATTAGGGGTTTGCTAAGATGATATTTCGTTCATTGATTTTTTTGCGAAATATTCATCTTTAAAGTAAAAAAATCATTAAAATCGAGCGTCCCCCCCCTCTCTAAAATCTAAACCGGTGTGTGGAAAAATTTGAAAAAACTCAGGATGGTAGTAAGTATATTCAGCTTACAAGGAAAACTATAACGGTTAAGTTTTCTTGAGAATTATTAGTAGTTTAAGAGTAAATAGCAACCTAAAGGTATAAAATATACCTAAACTTGGAAGATACCTATAAAATACTTATTTAAAAAAACAATGCTATGGAACCATATTTATTTATTGTCAAGCCATGGAACACAGTAAATATTTTGGGCGTGTTCGACACGCTCTTGGCAGGTTTTTTGATATTATGATACAATATATATTCTAACGACGAGCCTAGGGACTTAACGATTAACAAAACGAGTATAGTAATTAAATACCTCAACGTTTCATTCACACCGCAAAGAACAAGTAGACTCGACTCGTCTACCCACTTGTGACCACAGCCACTGCAATGTGGCAAAAAACGTCGAAGAAATTAGGTACTGTAAATAGGTGTATAAGTGAAAATCACAAAAGTTTATAAATATAAAATTTACTCTCAATTCGGGAAAATAGGAGGTTTTATAATGCGTGTATAATACGGTATTTGACTATTTTGTATACCTATGTTTTATAAATTAAAACTACACAATGTCTGTTATCGAGTAGAGAAACAATTTTTAAGCTACCTTTACAAATAACAAAGTTATAAAGGTTTGAAATTTAAGATTAGACAGAGAAAGACATACTGGCATGTGACGTCACACGCCAGTAGCGCCATACTTGCTGTATAGAGAAAAGCGTTTGAGAAAGTGACAGGTATATAGATTTTTTTAAAAATCACTATAAATCCAATTTTCAACCGATTTAAGTTTAATCTTCGCTAAATATTGTCTGTATATCTATATTTTCATAATAATATTATGATATGGCAAATTCAGGAGTTGTCAAATACCGTATTTCTTAGCGATCGATTAAGTAGGTAGTTTAGGCGTGAAAACGAAATACTTCAACAATAGAACAGCAAAAAATTAGCATGTGTAACGGTAGCTTACTGGTACTTCGGGTACTAGCAAGCTTATAAGCATGCTAGTAACGAGCTTGTGTAAAGCAGCCTTAAGCTTCATAGTCAACGGATTGGCCGTGCCAAGGTCTTTTCCAGTAACTTAAACACTAAAAACCGATTTGACTCTCCCCTTCTCTCAAATACCGTTTTCCTCACAATGTAGGGCTTAAAAGGTGAAACCATAGGCCCCATACGACGCTACCCGATTGCCAAATTACCCATTTTATGGGCTGCTCGTTTGAAAAAATGATGTCGTTTTCACTATATTTTTCCCTTTATCATTTCATAAAAAAGAGCGAGTGCTTCCTTCAATTATGCGAGAATTTTGGAGCTTGATGTAGGGTTCATTTGAGTGATTTTCTCTTTTAATTTGCTACACTCTTTACAGAACTGTTCGTTGGTTAATTATCAGTAGTGAAACTTTATGGTGACTTTCTTGGGAACATATTGTGGTGCTCTCCCCTTATATTCCATGCAGTGCTGGAGTCCGCAGTTTAACCCTAGGTTGAATTTAAAAACAACCAAACGTCAGAACTAAACGAATACTGTGGGGAGAATTGACAGCAATTGCTGTAGTCACAAACTAAGTTAAAAACTTTACTATGGCAACGAATAAACATATGATTTACATATCTAAATACGTACTTTAATACAGCCATCCGACTCAAGCACAACCACCTTGTATTTTTCATATAAATAACCGCCCCGACCCTGGACCCCTGGCCCTGGCCCTGGAACTCCAGCTTCATATTCAGGTTCTCTAAACACTTGGCTATGCAGTCGTCATGATTCTATTTGCTCGCTGTAGAATTACATTTTACCCGCGGGTTTGTTCAGGTGAAAATTTTAACCTGAGAGATTAAATTAAATTAAGGGAATTTACTGAATTTCCGTAAGGATTCCCAAAAAACTACATGATTTGTATTTCATTTATAAAGAGTCCCATGTGTAAAGTTTGATGCCTTTACACTATTGATGATGCGTACACGATCTCTTGGAAAATTAAAACAAGTTAGCTTGAGTATTATTCCTAAGATCCAGCCGTTTGCATACAATATTTCATCCAAACCTGTCTAGTAATTTTATGCAGAAAAATAAGTTTTTGGTAAAAATGACATTTTTAATACAAGCTTTATTTTGCTGACTGTAGTTTTTATTAACTGTACCTGTATTTTCATCCAAATTACATTTGAATACCAAATTTTAAGTCGATGCCATTAACCATTGAAGAGTTCCATCCTGTGGAGACGATCCTGGCCGGACTACCAGCATGCCACTACCAGATTATTGTATTGTCACGTAATTTACACAAGTATTCCAAATTTCAAGTCAATCTGACTATACTGGAAGTTGGTCAAATTTAACTTCCAAGATTTGATTACAGACACACTGACGTACAACGGGAGAGGTAAAACTAAATATAAGCTTGTAAAATAGCTATGTTGCTTTTTTTTGATCATTACACACACGCACACATGTCCAAGTGCACACACACGACTTAAAATTTCATCATCATTATGTTATCAGTGGTATGGACGTCCACTATTGGACATAGGTCTCCCCCATAGACCTCCAGATGCTTCGGTTAGACGTGGCCTGCACCCACCGTGAACCCGCGGCTTTAACCAGGTCATCCGTTCCGTCCATCTCGTTGGTGGACGTCTTACGCTGCGCTTGCCGATCCGCGGTCTCTACTCGAGAACCTTTCGGTTCCAACGGCCATCTGTTCTTTATGCTATATGATCTGCCCATTGCCACATCAACGAGCTAATTCGCTTGATTATGTCGGTGACCAATGTGCTTCTACGTCCTCATTTCTGATTAGAACCCGAACAAAAACTCATCATAATTACCCACAGCATTCTCCAGATAAAATCGACGCAGCAATCATAAACGGATATTGCCTCACCTTAGCTCTGAGTTACGCGTTTTACGCATAAAGAAATTTTACGCCGCCGCGGATATAAGGCAATTGTGATTCATCTGCTATACCGACATGCACATAAATGTTTATCGGTGCTGGGGGCGTGGGGCTAAGGAACTAGCGGGAGGGCGTTTTCGCTAAAAAGAAAAGATCATAGCAGTGGTAATGATGAACAAAACGAAAAAAGTATTTAACTAAATTCGGAAAAATGCTAGTTAAACTCGCTTGAAAAGGGTCCGTCCGTACATTTTTTTTTTGTCTAATGCTTAATTTATATTTAAATCATAAGAAAAGAATATTGTATAAACTAACAATACTTGGATCTACCTACTCAGTTATCCGAAAAATTTTTTTTTTTTTTTTTGATTTGCTATAAGAAAAAAAATGTTACTTCTCCCGCTGTTTTCCTAGCCCCAGGCTCGCCAGGGAGCCGAGGGGCGCACGCGCTTCAGTTATCGGTTATTGCCGTAACTATTGTTATGTTTGCCGGTTTTTCTCTACGCATCCGCCTTGGAATCGTTTAATTTTAACCTCAGACTTCGGTGGGTTTATTAAAAAAATTGTTTTGTTTACAACAAAAAAGTATTGTGGCAGTGCTGCGTCACTCCATGCAATAGATACTGTTGCCATGCTGTGATTTTGTTCTATTTAGCAGTCGAAAATGTACTCTGTGTCTGCTATTTGGGCCAATCAACTATTTTATCGACACTTTGGGCGTCTCCTGCGTTACCAAAATTGTCTCTGGCGTTCCAACAAGATATTTCACAGTTTAATAGCTTAAACTTACGTAGGATGGCATGTATTCATGTACACCATGTATTAAATTACAGAAAAAACATGTTTACTTACAAAAATCTGCAATTGTTTGAAAAATGTCGCGGACAGATTAGTGTCGGTAAAAAAGTTGATTGGCCCATTAACACCGGCGGCGGTGGTGAGCTAGTTTGTGACTGTACCGGTTATCAAAATCGAACATAGGATCTATTGCTACGTAGAAAATATTATTATAAACGAGACTAAAGATGGTTCTCTGCCTTTTCAAATATTTTTTTTTTCCAAATGTTTAATTTGCCAACTGTTTTATTTCCCAATTCCAAGTCATGATTTTCCCTGAAACCATATTATTTTCGGAGCTTTCATAGAACAAACCAAACCTAACCTACTGTGTTCTGTAAAAGCAAACACTGGAAAAGATTTTGAGTTTCGGAGAAAATTGAGAGTTGGGAAATTAAAAAGTTGGCAAATTAAACATTTGGCAAACAATTATTGTGCGAAAAAGCAGAACCCGACTTAGTTAATATTCTCAGGATTATAGTAAACAAATATCACGAGACATTTGACACCAATAGAAGTAGTCCCAAAGTAAGCAGTCTACAATGTGCTATGGGTAAACAACAAACAAGCAAGCATTTGTATTTTTCCCACATAATGTCTGCCCTTATTGGGGAAAACCCTTTGTAGTCAGGTTCTATAATCATTCTGGGATTTAGTCATCTAACTAACCAATGGTTTGACTTATGCTTACTTGCCTGTTTCACAGTCATGCCGTCTCTGTTTTGTTCGAATAGCCGGAGACGGCGTCACATTTATCCGTCAAATAAAATTAATCAATGGGTACTTAAACAGGCTCTAAGTCTCTCAAGCTGAAGATCGTGTGTTCAAACGCAAGCTCGTAACATATGATTTTTTTCGGAATCTATATCTGAAATTACATCTTGGCAGAATCTATATACATGCCTGTATTTCTGAGAAGCTATTGAGATATGCATGAAGTTATCAATCTACAATGGGTCCGCGTGATGACTACAATCCCAAACCCTCTAATTATGTTAGGAAGCCTATGCTCAGCTGTGGGACTTAAGTCCGAAGACGAATGACAAGAGGAATACAAATATTATGACAGCTTGTCAAAAGCGCGAGGCAACTAACGCTTTTAAAATTATATCCATTGTCTTATTACCTATAGGCAAATCCGCTTATCTACCATGCGCAAATACCCCTATCTGCACTGAGTGTTGTATCACAGGGAATGATTTTACGTAACAATATAACTATGTACCTATTATTTTAACGAATATGTCGTAAAAATTTGATAAAAATTTCGGATACGCGGAATATAGAGTAGTTACGTTACGCTTATTTGCACTATTTGCGACGATGTCATTTCCAAAACCAAATTGCTGTTTAAGTATATTTCTCGAAAAATGGGTTATGGAAGCGATTTACAGCTTTCATTGTCACTATCAAATAGATTATCTAGTTATCTGAATAAAAGATATTTATTATTATTATTATTATTTAATTACTTATAAAAAATAGATTGGCGCGTATCATTTCTATTTCACTTTTTTTATTTTTGTATGTTTTCCTTTGTTCAAAAACTGTAACGTAAGTTGTAGGTAGGTAAGGTGTTAAAAAAACTCAATTTACATAGGTAGGCCAAAGTTTCGTTTTATTTAGAAAAGTAATTTGTACAATTTCACTAATTTACAAGTTTTTCAGTTGCGTTACTTCACGGACAACTTTTGTCTATCTACCTTCTCACTCGAACACAGTACTTCACTATACTAAAGTTCACAAAGTTGAAAGCCTTAAATTCCCAATTAGTACATCTCCTTAACAACTCGTAGTTATAGCGATTATTTACAAAAACACATTATTCTATGTATCACAGAAAAAATAATTATACTTCTAGCATTAAGCCATCCTTACACATAGCTACACGAAATGTCGTTTCCGAGGATGCAAGACTTAAGAGCGTAGCGAACAAATGTGTCGCTTACGTCATTTTTAATCACTTACGACATTTATGTCGCTTACGATTTTTTCAGGGTTGATAAAATAGTGAGTATGCAAATGTGAAGGACAGGCTCGATTTTAACATATTTATTACAATAGGAGAGTATTTTAAATTCATAAATCTGCTTACATATAAATTTACGTAGTTCTGATGATATGTAAGCAGTTTTTTTCTTATAAAACCGTAGTAACCTACATTCTAACTAGAGGATAGATAACTCAATATTTTGGTATTATATTTCGAAAACACTTTTTATTATAACACAACCTATCAGTCGTTTTGCTATAAATTTACTTGTTTTCATAATATTTAGGACATATAACATAAAATATTGAGTTTTTATATTTTTATTCTTTAAAGACGGATGATTATGAGATACAGCTTTTTGCTAGTAAATAATTCTCTAGGCCATTATTTGAATTAATAAGGATGTGGATCAATAAAGTTTTTTTTTATAAGACTGCAGTAATGAGAGAATAAATATCTAATAGTGAAAAAGGGAACCGCTGTCACTTTATTTACTTGTTAAAAGCGTGAAAAGGTTACAAACAGACAGACACATAGAGTTAGTTTCACATTTACGAAATTATAATAATTAAGCAGTATGGATTTATAATATTGTAAAATAGCTTTAACTCACAAATTACGGTTTCATTGTATAAAATTCATTAATAAATCAGTACGTGTAGTAATTCATTAATAACAAACCTAACCTAGTCACTGAATGATGTTAAGTAATCGATTCAGTGGAGACCAGTATCATTTAGTTAAATTAAACCTGACTTTGATAAGTGTATGTCATTACCGAGCACTAATGCTTTGTCATTTGAAGAAAATAATGAGCGAAGTAGGTACCAATGAGTTAGTATCGATGGTAAAACTATAAATACGAATTTGTGAGTTTTTTCACAACTCTCTTCAACTTCTTCTCTAGACTCCATCTGCACGATTCTATAAAAACTATCCTATGTCCTTTCCAAGGTCTTCAACTAAATTCATATCTATCAATTATTTTTATCTAAACAGGTTCAGCGTTAAGAGGCATACATACATACAGACAGCTACTTTCGCATAAATAATAAATAAGTATTATAAAGGATTTATATCTTTGATACAAAGATTTTATTGCTGTTTGTAGCTTTTTTTATTGCACTTGAACTGCCGTTTAGTTTGGAATAGAAATGCGTAGCAAATTTAGGTTATAACTGTAAAATATAATATGAAAAAAAATGAGTGAAAATCGATTTACAAGATTTTTAATCACACATACTCGTATTTGCGATTTGCAAATTATTCTAAGGTACGTATATATAATTTTTTATTTATCATTATGAAGTAACAGCGGTTCAACTTTTTTAAACTTTAAGTATACATTTTCGATGTTAAATGAAAATAGGCGTCATAAAGGTTAGTCTAATCAGTCTTTGATCAAAAATTTAAACAAAACTCATTCATCCATATAGATTGAGCATATCCGTAAGCAGTAAATATATCGTTATGTCGATGAAACATGTTTACTATAAAAACAATATTACAAATAATTTACTAAAATTTGAAGTAAAACATTAATTGACATTGCACTATAAACAAAATGGAAGAACTGTGCTAAATTTCATTGTCCTAATTATAAAGATATGTGTATGAGATATGAAAATGGCACATTTTTGTAGACAAATTAAAGCTTACGTTGTATATCTAGGTGGAAATTTGAAAACTGGTAAATACTTAATGTTTTAATGTTAAGCAGTTATGATACAGAGGCCACACTCACTTATAAATGTAAAAACATTGTTAAAAACCAGATCGTCTCAAAAGTAATATAGGGCTCAATCGATATTCGAAGTTTTTAATATGTTTCACACTTGCAGCAGTATTATTACAATTATTGAATACACAGTTGATGCAAAACAATTTTTAAAATTGATATGCTGTTTTTTTTTCAATAGCTGTTTTGATTTTGATTCAGAAGTACCGATGCGAAAGTAAATTGTGTGAAAATTATAAAAACTACTAACATCAATGCAAGAACTACAAAATGAAATGTAGGTATTTACATATAAAAATATGAATGTAACATAAAAATGTGTAATAATGTAAAAAGGCTATAAGAACACGACTTAGTTACTGACATTAAATTTAAAGATATATTTTAAAGTAAAGAAACAATCATTAAATTATTTTATACTCTGTAAACATATATTTCAAACTATACACGATGTTACATATATTTGTTAAATTTATACTGAAATATAATTACAAGTAGCAACAAGAATTTCAGTCGGATATTCGGAATTGACTTTTTGACAAAACGCTTTTCTTTAAACCTTAAATTAATCACTTGTGAAAAGTCACTTTCAATTGTCACTTAGAAAATTGACGTAAGTTTAAAAACAGTTCAAAACTGTTTTGTCGTAACACAGTTTAACACATAACATAGTTTTTGACGTTTAACACAAAACTGTCTACTTATTATAAAGTTTTCGTATATTCCTAGTTATACGTGTGTGGCAAGTGGTGATTGGAGACCATTACCTGCAAAAGACACTAATGTAATACTTATATTATTCATTTATAAAGTAATAAAAAACCTAAAATTAATAGAGAATAGAGAACAACACGAAGAAAGATTGCAAAGAGAAATTGAACAACTTTTTTGACAATTTTAATGATGATTCTTTGCCAAATTAAGTTTAAGATAAACTTGAAACTATGAAAGATAGATAAAAAAATAAGATGAAGACTCACCTTTCTTAGTAACAGTAGCATTACTTATAGTTCTATTCGACGGAGCTAATATGTAGTGAGAACTTGGCGACTGTGGAGTAGCAGAGGACGTGGCCACGCCAATCTAAGGACAAAAAACTTTCTTAATCTAAGGATAACAAAATAAATTCACCTAAAATACATTTTTTTACTTTCATAGTACACGTTCGAATGTAAGTAACATAAAACATTTCTAAAGTGAAGATATATTTTGTAAGTTATTTATTTTAATGTTTCGCAGCAAAATACCAACTGTTTTGATTATAAAATCAAAAGTACCCGAAGATAAAGAAAAAGTAGGTTTGATAAACTGATAATGGTGAGTGTGAGTGCAGAATTTATGGTTGTGGAAGACCGGTTTTTAAGTGGAAACTGCGTGCCAGCAATCGAAGTGTGGTGTGCTCCGTAGCTAAATGTTCTTCGTAAGGTAGCGTAAGGTAGAGATTTAAAGAGGAAAACTGAAATTTGAACTCAGGGAGGGACCTATGTCCATCAGTGAACTGACGCAGACTGAAGACGATGATTAAGTTAAAATAGATTTAGGTATATAAAATGTAAAGTTAAATTTTAAAGTAATGGATTTAATTTTAGAAGATGATATACATACCACCGGTTGCGTGCTGTCCGTTGATATTGTTGAAGTTGTTATAGGACTCGTCGCACACTGTGGCGAAGCCAGGCTCGTTGGTGATGTAATTGAATGCGATGATGTGCCTGTAGAAATCACTGATATTAAGATAAATCTGTTACGTGGAAAGTTATAAATACTGCTTTGGGGTCTCGTTTAGCTTTAAATAATACAAATTAAAATGTAAAAGATAGCTTTTTATTTTGCATGGTATAAAGATGCAAGCAATCGAGGGATTTAGTACCAAGAGTACTATATAGGATCGCTTTACCAATTAAAAATCGTAAATTAAGCATTTAATCTGATTTGAGCTTAACACATTTCTAATCATTTTGAGACTAAAACTGAGCTTAACAACTGATCAAAACTATACAAATTTTATTGTAGACCGTAGGTACAATAATCGTAAATAGATTTTTTTTTTTCAATAAGTGGCAATTGAACATTAAGTCTCCAACCTATTATCATTAAATAATTGTAGGGGCTGTTTCACCATCCATTGATTAGCGTTAACCGACGGTTAAATGTGATGCCGTCTCAGTCTATTCGAACAAAACAAATAGAGACGGCATCACACCAAACCGCCAGTTAACACTAATCAGTGGATGGTGAAACAGCCCCTTAGTAAACAGAATAAAAGTCCACTCATAGAAACTTAAGGAAGAAATATTTTTAATTTTGTTGATTCTAAAAAAATAATAACGACTATGAAAATCCCAACATACCTGAAGGTAAAACCACAGAACTCCTAACAGAAGAATAGGGAGGCGGCGCAGGCGTTGACGCAGGCTTCGCCGTATTCACGGTAAATCCCAGCCCTCCCCCACTTCTGAGATGGGGGTTTCCGTACGTCGCAGCATATCGGACGTCGACTCCTTGTATGATACCCCCGTTTGGTACACGGTTAACTGCAACAAGGGTTGTGGTGAGGTCTCAATTTTCAAGAAGTTTTAATGACCAATCAGCTTTATGGTCAGTGGGTTTGACTATGTAGGTAGAAGTCCTAAGGCCGTATTATTGTCTAACCCGCGGACGCTTGCTTTTACATTCATTATTTCTATTTACCCGACAGCCCGAAGGAGGATTATGTTTTCGAGCATCTTGTATGCATGTATGTAGGTATGTATGTCCATTTCTTTGGTCCTCGCCGCAGCCTAAACGGCTGGCCAGTTTTTAGCATAATGAGGTATCATTGGATTCGTCATAACTGTCGGAGTGACATAGGGTATGTAATATTTAAATATAGCGTCAGCGAAAAAATATATATCAGAGGAATAAAAAATATATTTTGCTTTGTAACAAATCAAATGTAAGCTAATAATTAGCCCATTATAAAAATATATGAGTTATAATTCATTTAATATATCGTTTTCACAGAAATATCAAAAAGTATAAAATAAAACATTTAATTTAAATAATCAAAAAACCCGACTGCCTTAAAAACTAAAAGGAAGAAAACAAGTCTAGTGGTCTAGAACTCTGTCAAGTAGCTAATTTAAAGTTCAACAGTCGGGACCCATTCAAATCGTGACCAGCTCAAAAATTGTTGGTAATGGGTACCGACGGTTGAACTTTACTCGTAAATTAGCTACTTGACATAGTTCTAGACCACCAAACTTATTTTCTTCCTTTTAGTTTTTAAGGCAGTCGGGTTTTTCGATTATTTAAACGTATTGTCTAATGGTGTAAGATGGTGATAGAGAGGTGGTGAAAGCGATGGCAAGAGCTCTCGCGTTAGAAAATAAGGCCTCTGGTGCTGAATCCCGAAAGGGGTAGACACTTATCTTGTGTGACGAATATGAATGCAATTGAGCCATGGATTTTTTATGTCAAAGTAAAGTTAAATGTCGAAAGGAAAACCTCTGTTGAGAAGAATCCACCAAGAAACTCAACAAGGTTTGGAAACAGATTCAGAAATTAGTATCATTTAAGATTTAATAAATATATTACTGTCGTTTTTTTTGTATAAACTTCTTTAATAAACAGCTAGCGTAAAACTACGACAGCGTATTTTAGAATATTAAGAATATAATTTGATAAAATTTGTAAGTACTCTGACCCGAGCTATAAAGTTATTATAGTTAATTGTTAGATAATGACACAAATTTGAAAGCTTTTAAAAGCAATTACATACATGAAAATAATAAAAAGAAAAAGTCTTTATTAAGGAGGATAATAAAGATCAAGGGAACGAAGTTAATGAACATAAAATAGATAAAAGTTCTGTTACCTACGAAAATAAAGCACTTGAACGTATCTTATAAGTTTGGGAATATGTAATTAAATTTTATTCAATCTTGCTGGCTAATCCTGCCGTAAAGCAAGTGCTTGCATTATTGTGTTTTGGCGTGGAGAGTAAGACAGCCTCTAGGTTGGCAACGCATCTGCAATACCCCTGGTGTTGCAGATGTTTATGGGCGGTGGTGATCTCTTACTATCAGGAGACTCACTTGCTCGTTTGCCATCCAGTAGAATAAAAAAAAACTTCGAAGAAGGTTTTTATTGTAGTTTGCTTAAGCATAATTATTTGTTGCATGATTAAGTTTATTATTCTTATACAATTTTCCTCGACAAAGTCTTTTTAGAAATAGACATGTTATTTATTTTTTATTTAAATTGTGTTTCTTGTATCAGTGATAATTATTTTTAATAACCTGTAGTTTGTACCGCTGCTGAGCAAAGGCCTCCCAGAGGCTCTTTGAACTCGTTTTGGGTTCGGCAAAATTTCCCCAGTCTGACTGGAATCGCTCTAAATTGTAATAGTAGATTGTACAACAAGAGCATAAAACGAGCCATTTTACCCGAGACGTTCATATGAACGTGGCTATATAGCCACCCGATCCGGTACGGCGAGGGTGGAAAGACACGTCGAGGGGAAAATGTTTTTCACTTCGATTGCGAGGAGATGAAATAGCAAAAGAGGAAACATTGTTCACGTACTAGGTTACCTTTTATCTTTCATGCGTTGTTAATATAGTTATAAATATTGAGTTTTATTAATTTATTTAATTGATTTTTAGTTATATACAAATTAAAAATTATTGAAAAATTCATTTAAACTTTTTCGTGTGGCTGTTCAGGCCCGATTACCTTGGTCTTAGACGAAGATTTTACTTTATGCACTAGACTAGAGCATAAAAAGTCATTTTATCATGCCTAGATCCAGCATAAACACGTACTTGACGAGCACGAGAAGTAAAAAATATATAGTTTTTAAAATTAACTAAGTCTCTTGTGGTGCAATTCTTTTTGGAAAACCGATACAGTCTACCTAGAAGAGTCCATTAGAAGAGCTTTATCATATTTCTAAAACAACTTTCAAAACTGGTATTGCCTCCGAAAGATTTTTTCAAATTATTAATTCATCTCTTAAAAAATATTAAATTTTATTCATCAGAATTGAAATATTTATGTTCCAAATTAATAAGTTCTTTTATAATTGAGATGAGGTGTGATAAACACCTTTGGAACCGGCTTCAGGAATTTTGTTTCGATAATTACCGGCTAATTAGCGTTTAAATATGCGACGGATTAGCGGTTCGTTAAAAATATAATTAATAAGGATTAAGGGTCAATATACTCTTATCTTATAGCAAAATTATCGTAAAATTTGGTTCATATATCTGCATGTTTAGTGAACCTAAAACTTATACTTATATTATGATCCATCGTCAAATTCCAAAACATAAACAGTTGAGAGTACAGACTTTCAATTTAACGCGGGAATTAAGAGCGTTTATATCTGCTGAGCTGGCAACGTTGTATTTCAAAAAAAATGTCTATCACGAATAATTATTGCATTTAACATTAACTTATATATTAAGAATTGTAATTTTCTCTGTGTAAGTACATGTTTTCTGTATCGCTTACTATTTCTGGTGTACAATAAAGAGTAATTGTATTGTATTGTATTGTAAGAATAGTTCTATCAGACTACATTTTTAATTTTCATTCAATTTTTATGGAATAATCGAGAAAAACTAACAAAAATGCAAAATTGCCAGTTCAGCAGGTATAACGTTCTTAAGATAAAATATACTTATTGTATTCATTTTCGTCCAGTTTAAATGTCACAATACAATGACTCTTTACTGAATACCACATAGTAAGCAATACAGAAACTCAACCAGAGTTCATCATTAGAGCAACACAACCGTTCACCATGCTAAGTACTACTAAATTTACAGGGCGGCACATCAAAGGTTTTTTTTTAAGACTTGGTAGAAAACTGCCGTGTATCAACAAAGCTAAAATTAAAGAATTTTATGATCATTTTGTCACACATACATTGCTTTTTCACCCTTTTCAGTTACTTACGGCACAAAACACAGATAGTTTCTGAAATCAATCTCCATACAAGCGTGCTCGAGCAACGCACACATAGACACTGCTCACGGACACGATATCTCGGACCAGTTGGGACCAGTGCGAGCGCGAGTGCCATTCGCTTGAGACACGCGTCTGTGAGCTTTCTTGTGCAATAATGGAGCAACAAAAAAAAATTTATTATAACTGTTCAGTGGACGGTTGTTTAAATAAAATACGTGAATTTCGCCAATAACAAAATCGTCGCAAGATATTTTCCGTGACAAATGTATAATATAAAAATGACATTAAAATTAAAATATTTTAGTTATTAATTATATCTCCATTCTTCCCGTTTCATTCTCAACATACAATCAAAAACAACTAGATACGAGTGCCACTACCACGATAGTTTTTTGGTGCATAAGCCATAGTTGACAACCTTAGAGCGACCGCCGAGCGTGGGTATGAAAAGTGAAGTAGGTACATTACAGGAGATTGACTTCTGAAATATCTGTGTTTTGTGCTTACGATTATATTATTATACAACATTAGAACATTGCGTTTGGAAAATTGTGTTGTAACTTAGACATACATCTACAATTATCTTTGTAAGTATTCAATGTTAGTATAACAAGGAGTTAAGTAATACAATTTTTTTCATGCCATTTCAACAAAGGTAGTTTGAAAGGACTATGGCGTAACTAAAGTTGCTATTTTATTCACCCCAGTTCACCCTTACTTACCTTTTTCCATGCTCTAACTTTTAAACGCAAAGGAGTTAAGATACAAGGATAAGAGGTAAAACAAGATAACTTTATGTCTTGCAAATGACTTGCTCATGACGATGATGTTCCTTGCAGGTATCAGATGTTAGGACGTCTGATGTCTGCTAGATGCGAGGTGATGGTGGTTATAGTTGGATTTGTGGGATGTGTGTGCATCCTTGTTGTTGTTGCAATGGACGCAGCTATGTGTGTGTTTGTATGTTTGATACTCCCTGATGCTAAACGGCGAAACAGATTTGGATGAAATTAGGCATGTAGATAACTGAACATCTGGAATAACACATAGGTTACCTACTTTGTATCCCTAAATTCTCAGGGGATAGGGATAAAATCTTGAAATAACAACCGCTGGGCTTAGAGTCATGAAATTTGGGATGGTTGTTTTTAATGCAACGTCAATGACTTGAAATGTGATGAATATAATGCGAACTGCTAAGGAATTGAATTAGCTCCCGTCGTCTGTATTCCCGGATAAATACAACCTACACTTACTTATTACTGGCACTTGTGGTATCCCATCTTAGGCCTCTAGGATGGCAACGCATCTGCAATACCCGTGTTGCAGATGTTTTGCGGTGGTGATCTCTTACCATCAGGAGACCCACTTGCTTGTTTGCTATCCAGTCGAATAAAAAAAAAGCCTAGGGCTCTTCAAGGCTAGAGTGAGAACTCCATTTCAATAGAATCCTGGAGACACTTCCAGCCAACTAAGATGAACATCGGGTTGACTAGGTGTTGGTGATGTGACTATTTTTCTTTTTTAATTCCTTTTAGATTACAATCACATCAACAGGGACTTACATAATAAAGTGTGCCCAGAGAGACGTGGTGCTTTACTTTAGGCCTTATAAATAGGCTCAGAGTTGCTCAGCGAGCTATGGAGAGAGCTATGCTTGGGGTTTCTCTACGATATCGAATCAGAAAATGAGATACGTAGAAGAACAAGGGTCACCGACATAGCCAAGCGAATCAGCTCGTTGAAGTGGCAATGGGCGGGCCATATAGCACGGAGAGTAGATGGCCGTTGGGGCCGAAAAGTTCTCGAGTGGAGGCCGCAGATCGGCAAGCGCAAGGTAGGACGTCCACCAACAAGATGGACGGATGACCTGGTTAAAGCCGCGGGTTTACGGTGGATGCAGACCGCTGCCAACCTAAGCAACTGGATGTCTGATGATGATGATGACGGTGTACTGCCTTTTCGGCGAAATATGTTTCGCCAAATTTTACTTAGCAACAATCTTTCGCCAAAGTTTCATTTGGCAAACAATTCGTTGGCATAACTTCACTCCGCATTTTTCTTATTACGCAACAATTTTATATTGCAAAATTTACTTCATAACACTTTTATGTGGCAAATAATTATGTAGCAAATGATTGGCTTAGGCGAATAACAAATTGTCAAATAACATTTGGCCAATTTTTATATTGCCAGGTTTACTTTAAAATTTGTGCGAGCGAGCGAAGCGAGCGAGCAGACGGCTCGGAGCAGAAGCGACTTGGATAGTTTAGGTTCAGAAGGCTAAGGCGGGAGCGAAGCGGAGCGTAGCTCCCGCCTTAGCCTTCGATGTTAGGTTTTTTTTATAGCAGCCAGGATAACTGCCACTAGGAAAGTAGGTTTGTATGTTATTCAATATTTTGCTAAGTTAAGGTATGCCAATCAATACGTTTGACCAAATTTTAACGACATCTTAAAAAAATCCCAGGTAATAATTTGAATAATAATAATTTATCAAATGATTAGTTGGGAAATGATGTCAGTGCGAAATGTGAGTTGGGAAATAACATTTCGCCTAAAAAAATATGGGATAAATAGTTTGGGAGCTAATATTTTGCTAAATAATTTTCGCCGAATCATTAGTAAACCGATGATGACGTTAGGGTGCCTTAAATGTCTAGAAAGCTGTCAGATTCCATTGAAATATACTGTACGCTGTTACTTAATTGTAAGTTGGGCCGTTTAATTGTTCATTTTCAGATCTTACCTTCTGTGGTAGGTATTCCGACGTTGTTCAAAGCGTTGCTACTGTTTTGCCGCTTGCGTTGCAACGAGTTGTTTTGCGATCCGTTCCCGGGATTGAACTGTACGGTCGATGCCGTATCCACGCTCCGGGGTAGACTACCGTTTACCGACCTGTATGTTAACAAAAAAATATTATATATCATGGGACATTTGACACCAAATTAACCTTGTCCCAAACAAAACTTGTAGGTACTATGGGTACTAAGAAACAAGAAAAAAAAATGAGCACCGATTGGGGATTGAACTCGGGAAATTTTTCTTTAAAGGTTAGTCCTGCGGATTATTCTCATTTTTACTTTTCTGGGGCCGGAAATCGAACCTGGGTCGCCGTCAATCTGTGACGCGTAGGTACTAACTAATCATATACTTACACTAAAACGAGCGTTGCATACATTGTCATGGCAAAATTTGCAGATTAGTAATATGTTCTTAGTTTAGAGTTACCACTTTTATTAATTTGAAAATTATTTTTCACTTCTCATGCTCGTAAAGTTCGTGTTTATGCTGGATCTAGGAGACTTAAAATGCCTTTTTATGCTCTTGTGCATAAAGTAAAATCTTCGACTACGACCAGGACAATCAGGTGTTAACAGCCACAAACGAAGTTTTTATATATTTTTTTAATCAAATAAATAAAAAAAAACTAAATATTCATAGCTATATTAGCAATGCATGGAAAATTAAAGGTACTTAGTAAGTGGACAATTGTTTCCACTGTTGTTATTTCATCTCCTCGCAATCGAAGTGAAAAGCAGAGTGTAAAATACGAGCATTAAACCCATTTTCCCCTCGACGTGTCTTTCCACCCTCACCGTACCGGATCGGGTGGCTATATGAACGTCTCGGGTAAAATGGGTTTAATGCTCGTATTTTACACTCTGCTTTTCACTTCGAATGCGAGGAGATGAAATAACAACAGTTTATAAAGAACATTCTTTATAATAGACCGTTAAAAAACTTACTAAAACCCATAATAAACATCCATCCATAATAAACATAAACGTCAAAACAAAAAACGAGCGACAGTACAAACAACTAAAACAAATGTGTCACCATTACTCAAATCAGTCAAACAAATAATTTACCTGTTAGGAGTTAATTTGTCAGCGCTTAGCGTGGGCGACTGTACCCGAAGAGACCCTGGGGTATAGTCGTGTCCGTAATGCACGTAGGTTTGATACCCGTTTACCTTCGGAAAAAAGAATTAGGTTAAAATTGTGGCAGTAATATTTTATTTACCTTTTCGTGTTAACGAGGGTTTCTTGACATACCAGAAGAAATATCGCTATCGGGTTAGTATCGTAAGGTCTTTAACATTCTTTGAGTTGTTATCGTTGTTAGGAGAGTCACTGAGAGATAAGTCCGAACAATGAATACTGCCAATTATTATTTATTGCCATATAGGACGAGTACACAGTTTAAGTAAAATGTTTTGCTCTATTTGCCGATCCTTGTTTTTTGATTGCTCCTCTACCACTCAAAGGTTGACTGGCAGAGATCCCTGTACTTAACAATTTACTTTTTTTTGTAACCTTTTTGTTTCTCCTTTTTGTACAATAAAGAGTATAAACAAACAAACACAGTCCTATGGGCGAGAGACTACTGGCGAGCCCGTCGGTATAGCTAATCTCGAAACTCAAAGTTAATATCGAACAGTCCCTCTCGCTCTCGTGTTAAATGGACAGTGTCAGAGGGACCGCATGACATGAACTTCGAGTTTCGAGTTTCGTAGTAGCCCTGCAGATCTTTAGTCTATTAATATACACAATTTTAATCAGATCAATGACGCAAATCTAGCTTCAATCGAACGAATCAACAAACTTTCATCGTAATTGCAACTATTTTAAGTGAAACTTAAATAAATTATTAATTACTTCATCATTCAGCCTATATACGTCCCACTGCTGGGCACAGGCCTCCTCTCAGAACAAGAGGGCTTGGGCCATAGTTCCCACGCGGGCCCAGTGCGGATTGGGAACTTCACACACACCAATAATTAATTAATTACTTACTGCAATAATATTAGGTAAATACAAAAAAAAATGCAATTAGAAGATAATCAATAAAGTAAACTCCAAATACATAATACTGTTAAATTAGATTGCTTTTTCTAAACCAAAATTCGTACGATTACAAAGGAAAATGGCAATCCAAATAATTAAACTCTTCAGCTTGCAATTTATCCAAATTTTCTATTGAAAAGCATTCACAAAGAATTTCCTTATTTGACAGGAGGTATTTAAACAAGATAACAGCCGGAAAAAAGTATCTTTATTATAAAAAGGTCGGCTAAACTGTAATGAAATGATTTGACGGGTATTGATTTCATTACCCTCATTTATACTTTCAATTTTGTTTTTAAATTAATTTGCTTCGTTTTTGTTTCCTCTAAAATTTAATTTAGTTACGACAAAAACTCGATGACGATGATGTAGTAAAAAAAAATACAAAAATGTTCTTACGTCAAAATTCTTTTTTGTGCCTAAATTAGATGGAATTTTATATACACATTTACGAAATTACGAAATTAGGCCTCTATTTTTACTACCCCCGTAAACACAAACAACCAATGAGACCAATGAGGTGGAGAGGCTACAAAAGTTTATAGGCATCTAATATAGTAATGTAAGTGTATAGTTTAGACGACAGCAAACAAACTCTTCATAAAAAATGTAAAAAATGCTTATGCCAAACCGAGGCATAAAAAAAATTTCATGTTTTATTAATATTCTTATATCACCAACCTTATAACAGTCCGCATAAGCAGGGTCAGTATAGTCATTGCTATACCGGTACGGTTGGTACGTGTTGTTCTGGCTTATAGAGTTCAACGGTACCGTACCGGCTAACGGTATACCGCTGCCGAGTTTTGCATTCGAACATAGAGTGCTATCTGATCCAGTATTCGGGTAGTCCTGAGGAAAAATGGTGTATTAAAATCTAGCTTAGAAATGGGAAAAAACAGTACTAGACTAATGTTTTCCTTCTTGGAAGTACCGGTATGAAACGATACTTGTAACAGCAATTTAGTGTCAGTAAAACGGTACCGGAAAAGTGGTACCGGTATTCTATTTAGCAACTGATTTGACAGCGTAGAATTTTTTTACCACTAAAGTACCTACAGTACTAAATAAAGTTTTTGTGAAAATATTTGTTATATTTTTTTGCCAATGCTGCGTTGAATGTCACGGTTTAGCGGTATGGGGTGAACATAATTAAAAATATTATTTAATCCATACATTTATCGTGCATTTTAATAAACAAAAAAAAAACAACAAAAATCTTAAAAACAAATTCGATATTCATGAATTTTACAGGATACTCCATGCACAATTTGTGGTAGGTAAATCACCGTATTTTTGTAGAACGCACTCCAAATAAAACAATTTGAGATTAAGATCTTTACGACTAAGTAAATTAACCTTTGTTTAAGCAAACAGTGAACAAATTAGTTGCCGTTAAAGGTTAACAGTGTCTTAATAAAAGCGAGTTAAAAAGTGCCTGTAAGGCCGTAATGTACCTATTTTAAGTTGTCATTACCCTATTAGGGTTAATGGTTGTGACGCTTTCCTAAATAAATGCGAGATAAACTGTTGTAATTATAATATATCTCGTAGAAAACTCTAGTCAATGGCATTAAAAAACTTAGTCAATTTTGTAAAATAAGTGGTAGGCAATGACATTCATACAGAATGATTCTAAAGACGTGAACAGGACTTACCCTACCAGATTCAGTTATCTAGTTAGTTAGTTTGAATTGTTCTTTATTTCTCTTTATTTTTCTTTCTACAGAAAAAGTGAGAACTACCGAAATTTTTAACAAAAAAGTAAAACTAGCCCAAAAAAATATTGACAATCAATTTAACCGACTACAAGTCGTTGCCTCAGCACGAGTCAGCCTCCTTTTTTGAAGTCGGTTGAAAAGTAATAATCTATTTACTAAGTGCATGGTCACTGCAAATAAAAGTGTCAGGGATTTACATAATTAAATAATTGTGATGTGAACGATCCATTATCAATTACTGAGGGTAGGGTTGGTCCTGCTCACGTCTCCGAATCATCCTGTATGTCAAATACTTACAACCTCACAGCTCCCGTTGGCTTGTCGTAATTCAAGCTTCAGATCACTTATGTTTGAATTTCTATCGTTTTCTTTATATAGTTCTTCGGCGGTCACTGTGACGTCAGGTTTTTCTACGAAAAGAAACAGGAAATATTGTGATGCCGTTCAAAACATCGTATTAAATGAAAGTTAATCCGGATAACTCACGTATTAAGTCGAGTTTAGCTCGACATGTTTTGGGCTAATTCGTAGCTCTTTGTTCGCAAGACCGGCAAATTGCTGATTTGGGACCATTTCGTGACATGCATAACTTATTTTTTTTTCTCTTTTTATTTCTTTTATCCATTGTTGTTTTGTTTGTCACGAATAAATATTTTCTTTCTTTTCTTTCTTTCTTCCTCTAGGAGTCTAGGAGCTACGCGACTCAGCGGCTGCTGCGCACTGCGCGCCACCGCTCTGCTCGTGGGACATTAATTAAATTAGCCCGAAACATGTTCAGCTAAACTCGATTTAAGACGTGAGTTATCGGGATTCTGGATTAACTTTCATTTAATATGAGTGATTCTTACGGTAGTTTCACGTTCAAAATATCGTAGTTTAATAAAAGCGAAAAATAACATTATAATTTCTATTACTCACCCGTTACTTGCGTCTGCTTGTTTTTTCTCTGTTTTCTCTGACATAGGATCACTAACATCACCAATGCCGCCACCATTATAGTCCCCGATGTCACCCCAAATAGAATCAAGAGCAGTGGAAACGTTTCTGAAACCAAAATTCTTATTATACCCGAGTAATACGAATGTTTGTTCTCGGGTCTTTGATGTTTTAATTATTTATGTAGGAATGAGTGATATGCTGAATGACTGATTGAATGTGATGATCGAATGACGGAGATGGAGTGAATGAGTGTCGAGGAGAAAGACGTAAGACGTGTGTGCGAAAGGACGTGCTGCTTTATTATTTTAACTAAGATTGTGTTTTTTTGAGTTTCTTTTGAATTATATTTTATCTCGCCAACTAAGGTGTTTTCCTAAAGTAAAACTCTACAGTTTTTGGGGCTCGACCGGGATTACAGCGATCCAACTGGATTTTTTAAGACGACGACGTGTTCATAGAACAAAAGACGACGACGACGGCTCACGTCAAACGAAAAATCCAGACGACGAAAATACGATTGAAAATAATTTGTGACGAGGAAAATGCCTAAAGAAACAAGACGTAACAGTCGGCGAGTAGAATTTGAAGATTCTTTTGAAGAAGCGATGTCATCATCACGAGGGGGCGGTGCCATGTTACATCTGACAGAGGAACTGGTTCCAAAGTTCTCTGGCCAGGATAAGACGTATCCTGCGACCAAGTGGATCCAAGACGTGGAAGACAATGCCGAGGTGTTTGGATGGACGCCGGTACAGCAGTTACTCATGGCAAGGCGGTCGTTGACAGGTACTGCGGCACTATGGTTACGCGCTGAGAGGATGTACAAGACGTGGGATGAGTTAAAAGCTAGTCTTTTAAAGGAATTCCCTGATACCATTGACAGCAAGACTATCCACGAAATGATGAGTTCACGAGTGAAGAAGTCTGACGAATCGTGCATCGACTATATGCTCATCATGAAAGAACTGGGTAAACGTGGGAAGATGCCCGATTATGTCGCGATCAATATATTATCGACGGTATAAGAGACGACCCAATGAAGAAAATGATGTTATATGGAGTGACGACATATTCTGAGTTAAAAGAAAAATTCAAAATTTACGAGACGATTAAAGAAGATTCGAAGACTAAGAAGACCCCAAATTTGCCTATCCAAGAAGTTAGAAACAAGCCGAAAAGTAAGTGTTACAGTTGCGGAGAAAATAACCACATGTCCAATGAGTGCCCGCACAAGCCAAAAGGACTAAAATGTTTCCGGTGCAATGAATTTGGTCACATTTCATCACAATGTACATCGACGGCGGGAACAAGCAAAAGTCATCAAAGGCAAAATGGCGGATCAGCGGCGAGTCACATGTGTGTTAATAACAACATTCCGAACGGGAACAAGAGCGAACGACAGAACGAGACTGAGACTTCATTCGGTTCGGTCAAGATGGCGGCAATGACGGCGCCACAGGAGACGACTGTAGCGAATGACATGAGTGACAACAACAATGTCAACGATGATGGCGGACGGCCGACGTATAATCGTAAACCGATGAAAGAAATTATTTTATTTGGAAAAAGTATTAGTGCATTAATAGACTCAGGAAGTGACATTAATTTAATTTCGATTGACTGTTTACAAGCTTTGAACGCGCCAAAATATGAACAGAGCATGATTTCTTTGAGTGGACTTGGTTCGACGCGTGTTTATTCGTTAGGTTTTATCAAAACAAACATTTTTATAGATGAACAATGTTTCGAAGACGTAGTTTTACATATTGTGCCTAGGAATGTGATGCCGTTTTCTGTAATTTTAGGCCAAGATTTTTTAAAGAATGTAACGTTTGTTATGGAAGGCAGTCGAGTACTTTTATTAAAGTCTAGTAATGATTGGTACCGTAACTTTATGTGTAGTTTTTTGTGTTTCCGATGTTATAGGTTACATGAAGGATCCAGAGTTACAAGAGGAGGTAAGACAAGTTGTTGAGACGTATCGGCCTAACAAGACGAAAGAGGCTCCAGTTCAGTTGCGTATTACATTGAAGGATGACGTCCCGGTTGCGCAACGACCACGACGGCTGGCTTTGGCCGAGCAACAAGAGGTTGAGCGTCAGGTGAAGCAATGGCTAGAAGACGGGGTGGTTCGGGTAAGTTATTCCGAGTACGCTAGCCCATTGGTGCTTGTCAAGAAGAAGGATGGTAGCACTAGAATTTGTGTTGATTATCGACAGATAAACAAAAAGATGGTGAAAGACGAATATCCGTTGCCAGTCATAGGAGATCATATTGATAAGCTGGCAAAGGGAAGGGTGTTTAGTACAATTGATTTGAAGAATGGGTATTTTCATTTGACAGTTCACGAAGACTCTGTCAAATATACTGCGTTTGTGACACATAACGGGCAATACGAATTTTTAAAGGCTCCGTTTGGTTTATCGGTATGTCCAAAGGTGTTCACAAGATTTATTAATGCGATTTTCAGAGATTTAATTGAGATGGGAATTGTTCTGATTTTTATTGATGACGTCATTATAATTGCAGAGGACGAGACACAAGCCGTTGAACGACTTAAGTTAGTACTAGTAAGAGCATCTCAGTATGGACTCGAGATTAACTGGAAGAAGGCGCAACTGATTCAAAGGAAGGTGGAGTACCTTGGTCATGTTGTGGAGGACGGAACTGTGCAACCAACACCAGAAAAGATAGATGCTGTGGTAAGATTTCCTCAACCTACTAACGTGAAGCAGTTACATGGATTTGTTGGTTTAGCATCGTACTTCAGGAAGTTTATCCAAAACTTTGCTCTTATTGCACGACCTTTAACAGAATTGCTTAAGAAAGATGTTGATTTTACATTTGGTGAACCTCAGAAAGCAGCGTTTAACATATTGAAGAAGGAACTGATAAGTAAGCCTGTATTAAGAATTTTTGACCCATGTTTGTACACAGAATTGCACACGGACGCATCGATGTACGCAGTAGCTGCTATTTTACTTCAACGATGTCCAGATGACAACCATATGCACCCAGTGTATTATATGAGCAGGAAGACTAATGACGCAGAACAGAAGTACACGAGTTACGAGCTTGAGGCTTTAGCAATAATTGAAGGAGTGAAGAAATTTAGACATTATTTATACGGACTAAAATTTAAAATTATTACTGATTGCCAGGCTTTTGAGATGACGCTGAGGAAAAAAGATTTGACTACCCGAGTAGCTCGATGGGTATTAGTACTACAGGAGTACGACTATGAAATAGTACATCGTACAGGATCGCAGATGAAACATGTTGATGCTTTGAGTAGATATGTCGGAGTAGTTACCAGAGAATTCCATGAGCAGATCAAGAAAGCTCAAGAACTAGATTGTGGCTTAAGGGCGATTCGAGAAATTTTGAAAGAAAAACCATACATGGATTACTGTATGCAGAATGATATACTCTACAAAGGACTGCAATTAGTCATTCCACAGGGAATGGAAGGTGATATCATAAAAATGTACATGAGAATGGACATTTTGGAAAAAAGAAGATGGTGGAGTTAATTAGTAGAGATTATCACATACAAGATTTACATAAGAAGATAGACGAGTTTATGGTCACATGCATTCCATGTCTGCTGGCGACTAAGAAGAGTGGAAAACAAGAAGGTTTTCTTCATTGCATTGATAAGGGCAGTATTCCATTGCACACACTACATTGCGATCATATTGGACCTTTATCTGAAACAAAGAAGCAGTATAACTACATACTTACGATTGTTGACGCATTCACGAAGTTTGTTTGGGTATTCCCAACTAAGAGTACAACGGCGAAAGAGACATTGGACAAGCTAAGGATACATCAACAGGCTTTTGGTAATCCTTATAGACTTATTACAGATCGAGGAGCTGCGTTTACGAGCAACGAGTTTAAGGAATATTGTCAGACGGAGAATATTCAACATACGCTTATTACGACTTTCCAAGAGGAAACGGACAAGTTGAAAGAATCCATCGCATTTTGGTATCAGTATTGACGAAGCTGTGCATTTCAGATCCAGGACTGTGGTATAAGCATGTTGCGAGACTGCAGCTCTTAACACGTATCAAAGAAGTATCGATACGACACCATTTGAACTGATGTTTGGAACGAAAATGCGAACAAAGGAAGATATTGAAATATACGATATGTTATTGCAAGAGGAACGAGATGCTTATATCTGTAACCGAGAGCAGCTACGATGTTCAGCGAAGGCGCAGATATTGAAGGTGCAAGAAGAAAATAGACGTAACTACAATAAACGACGCAAAGTTAGCACATTGTATCATGTTGGAGATCGTGTGGCTATCATGAGGACGCAGTTTGGTACATGTTTGAAATTGAAACCTAAATTTCTGGGACCCTACCGCGTGACAGCCGTGACGGGCAAGGACCGGTACGACGTAGAGAAGGCAGACAGTTCGACAGAAGGACCCACTCGTACTTCTACGTCAGCTGATTACATGAAGCCGTGGCCTAGGGGTCAATGAACTGCGGGTCAGTCAAAAGACGTTATGCTGCACTGCATATAAGGTAGAATTTTTATTTCTTATGTTTTTGCGGTTTCACGAAAAGTATTCGACTGACTGCCCACAAACGATTTTTTTTTTGATTGATTGATTTGAGATGTTTATGATGAGATGTTCTACTTAGGTGTTACTGTTAAGAGTTTGTTTATTATTTAGATGGATGACGGTTTAGTTTTGTTTCAGTATAGGTAAGTTTGTTTAAAGATGTTTTGCATTGTGTAACTTTAGGTACGGTGTGCCTGAGGACAGGCACAAGCAGGAAGGCCGAGCTGTAGGAATGAGTGATATGCTGAATGACTGATTGAATGTGATGATCGAATGAGGGAGATGGAGTGAATGAGTGTCGAGGAGAAAGACGTAAGACGTGTGTGCGAAAGGACGTGTTGCTTTATTATTTTAACTAAGATTGTGTTTTTTTGAGTTTCTTTTGAATTATATTTTATCTCGCCAACTAAGGTGTTTTCTTAAAGTAAAACTCTACATTTATTTATCTATATAAGTATGTTTATCTATTACCTAGTGTCCATTAGTACAAGCTTTGCTTAGTTTTGCAGGTGGTAGGACCTTGTGCAAGGTCCGCACGGATTGGCTACCACCATCTGCTCGCTAATCCTGCGTGAAGCAGCAGTGCTTGCACTTTGTGTTTCGGTGTGGAGAGTAAGGACAGCCGGTGAAATTACTGGCACTTGAGCTATCCCATCTTAGGCCTCTAGGTTTGGCAACGCATCTGCATTCCCCCTGGTGTTGCAGGTTCTATGGCGGTGGTGATCTCTTACCATCAGGAGACCCACTTGCTCGTTTGCCATCCAGTCAAATAAAAAAATAAATAAAAAAAGTTT
>NC_133500.1:6968577-7013084 GCF_025370935.1 Choristoneura fumiferana
CATAATTAAGTGTGCCCAGAGAGACGTGGGTGCTTTACTTTAGGCCTTATAAATAGGCTCAGAGTTGCTCAGCGAGCTATGGAGAGAGCTATGCTTGGGGTTTCTCTACGGGATCGAATCGGAAATGAGGAGATACGTAGAAGAACAAGGGTCACCGACATAGCTAAGCGAATTAGCTCGTTGAAGTGGCAATGGGCGGGCCAGACAGCACGGAGAGCGGATGGCCGTTGGGGCCGAAAAGTTCTCGAGTGGAGGCCGCGGATCGGCAAGCGCAAGGTAGGACGTCCACCAACAAGATGGACGGATGACCTGGTTAAAGCCGCGGGTTTGCGGTGGATGCAGGCCGCTGCCAACCTAAGCAACTGGATGTCTGATGATGATGATGACGTTAGGGTGCCTTAAATGTCTAGAAAGCTGTCAGATTCCATTGAAATATACTGTACGCTGTTACTTAATTGTAAGTTGGGCCGTTTAATTGTTCAGTTTCAGATCTTACCTTCTGTGGTAGGTATTCCGACGTTGTTCAAAGCGTTGCTACTGTTTTGCCGCTTGCGTTGCAACGAGTTGTTTTGCGATCCGTTCCCGGGATTGAACTGTACGGTCGATGCCGTATCCACGCTCCGGGGTAGACTACCGTTTACCGACCTGTATGTTAACAAAAAAATATATATCATTGGACATTTGACACCAAATTAACCTTGTCCCAAACAAAACTTGTAGGTACTATGGGTACTAAGAAACAAAAAAAAAAATGAGCACCGATTGGGGATTGAACTCGGGACATTTTTCTTTAAAGGTTAGTCCTGCGGATTAGTCTCATTTTTACTTTTCTGGGGCCGGAAATCGAACCTGGGTCGCCGTCAATCTGTGACGCGTAGGTACTAACTAATCATATACTTACACTAAAACGAGCGTTGCATACATTGTCATGGCAAAATTTGCAGATTAGTAATATGTTCTTAGTTTAGAGTTACCACTTTTATTAATTTGAAAATTATTTTCACTTTTCATGCTCGTAAAGTTCGTGTTTATGCTGGATCTAGGAGACTTAAAATGCCTTTTTATGCTCTTGTGCATAAAGTAAAATCTTCGACTACGACCAGGATAATCAGGTGTTAACAGCCGCAAACGAAGTTTTTACATATTTTTTTAATCAAATAAATAAAAAAAACTAAATATTCATAGCTATATTAGCAATGCATGGAAAATTAAAGGTACTTAGTAAGTGGACAATTGTTTCCACTGTTGTTATTTCATCTCCTCGCAATCGAAGTGAAAAGCAGAGTGTAAAATACGAGCATTAAACCCATTTTCCCCTCGACGTGTCTTTCCACCCTCACCGTACCGGATCGGGTGGCTATATGAACGTCTCGGGTAAAATGGGTTTAATGCTCGTATTTTACACTCTGCTTTTCACTTCGATTGCGAGGAGATGAAATAACAACAGTTTATAAAGAACATTCTTTATAATAGACCGTTAAAAAACTTACTAAAACCCATATAAACATCCATCCATAATAAACATAAACGTCAAAACAAAAACGAGCGACAGTACAAACAACTAAACAAATGTGTCACCATTACTCAAATCAGTCAAACAAATAATTACCTGTTAGGAGTTAATTTGTCAGCGCTTAGCGTGGGCGACTGTACCCGAAGAGACCCTGGGTATAGTCGTGTCCGTAATGCACGTAGGTTTGATACCCGTTTACCTTCGGAAAAAAGAATTAGGTTAAAATTGTAGCAGTAATATTTTATTTACCTTTTCGTGTTAACGAGGGTTTCTTGACATACCATAAGAAATATCGCTATCGGGTTAGTATCGTAAGGTCTTTAACATTCTTTGAGTTTTTATCGTTGTTAGGAGAGTCACTGAGAGATAAGTCCGAACAATGAATACTGCCAATTATTATTTATTCCCATATAGGACGAGTACACAGTTTAAGTAAAATGTTTTGCTCTATTTGCCGATCCTTGTTTTTTGATTGCTCCTCTACCACTCAAAGGTTGACTGGCAGAGATCCCTGCAGGGATAACTCCGCCTTTGTACTTAACAATTACTTTTTTTTTGTAACCTTTTTGTTTTCCTTTTTTACAATAAAGAGTATAAACAAACAAACAAACACAGTCCTATGGGCGAGAGACTACTGGCGAGCCCGTCAGTATAGCTAATCTATAAAGATATCGCTATACAACTGTGTCGCTACAGGTCTGTTGGGTCTGTTTGATATTATAGTCTTGATCGTCATTGGCTCATTTAGTTTTTCAACCAATCGTAAAATATGTTCACTGTGCAGATCTGTTCACTCATGAAAGCGCGCCCCTCCTCATTTTATAATTGTAGTTTTAAGCGTATCATCGTGAGGAAACCTGCACAAACGCGAAGCAATCAATGGTGCGTGTGGAAGCACTCGACGAAACTATGACACCTCAGTTCTGAGAGGAGGCCTGCGCCCATTGACGTATATAGGCTGGGACGATGAGTAAACGATCCGTACGACAGTCTACTGTGTGCGTAGCTCGAAAGTGTCGTTAAGCGTACCGTCAGCCACGCACACTGAGACTAGACAACGTGTAAGTACGAGGTTTACTCGTGCACATTGATAATTAGCTGTGGACGGGCGCGCTCGACGGGCTCGTGAGTGAACAGCAGGGCTACTACGACGAAACTCGAAGTTAATATCGTACAGTCCCTCTCGCTCTCGTGTTAAATAGTATTAGTGTCAGAGGGCCCGCATGACATGAACTTCGAGTTTAGAGTTTCGTAGTAGCCCTGCAGATCTTTAGTCATAATATACACATTTTTAATCAGAACAATGACGTAATTTAGCTTCAATCGAACGAATCAACAATTTCATCGTAATTGAAACTATTTTAAGTGAAACTTAAATAAATTATTAATTACTGCAATAATATTAGGTAAATACAAAAAAAATGCAATTAGAAGATAATCAATAAAGTAAACTCTAAATACATAATACCTGCTAAATTACATTTCTTTTTCTAAACCAAAATTCGTACGAATACAATCCAAATAATTAAACTCTTCAGCTTGCAATTTATCCAAATTTTCTATTGAAAAGCATTCACAAAGAATTTCCTTATTTGACAGGAGGTATTTAAACAAGATAACAGCCGGAAAAAAGTCTCTTTATTACAAAAAGGTCGGCTAAACTGTAACGAAATGATTTGACTGGTATTGATTTCATTTTCCTCATTTATATTTTCAATGTTGTTTTTAAATTAATTTGCTTCGTTTTTTGTTTCCTCTAAAATTTAATTTAGTTACGACAAAAACTCGATGACGATGATGTAGTAAAAAAAAATACAAAAATGTTCTTACGTCAAAATTCTTTTTTGTGCCTAAAGTAGATGGAATTTTATATACACATTTACGAAATTACGAAATTAGGCCTCTATTTTACTACCCGTAAACACACAAACAATGAATGAGGTGGAGAGGCTACAAAAGTTTATAGGCATCTAATATAGTAATGTAAATGTATAGTTTAGACGACAGCAAACAAACTCTTCATAAAAAATGTAAAAAATGCTTATGCCAAACCAAGGCATAAAAAATATGTACTATGATTGCATGTTTTATGAATATTCTTATATCACCAACCTTATAACAGTCCGCATAAGCAGGGTCAGTATAGTCATTGCTATACCGGTACGGTTGGTACGTGTTGTTCTGGCTTATAGAGTTCAACGGTACCGTACCGGCTAACGGTATACCGCTGCCGAGTTTTGCATTCGAACATAAAGTGCTATCTGATCCAGTATTCGGGTAGTCCTGAGGAAAAATGGTGTATTAAAAACTAGCTTAGAAATGGGAAAAAACAGTACTAGACTAATGTTTTCCTTCTTGGAAGTACCGGTATGAAACGATACTTGTAACAGCAATTTAGTGTCAGTAAAACGGTACCGGAAAAGTGGTACCGGTATTCTATTTAGCAACTGATTTGACAGCGTAGAAATTTTTTACCACTAAAGTACCTACAGT
Organism: Choristoneura fumiferana; assembly: GCF_025370935.1. Lineage (NCBI taxonomy): Eukaryota > Metazoa > Arthropoda > Insecta > Lepidoptera > Tortricidae > Choristoneura > Choristoneura fumiferana. The sequence goes on from NC_133500.1 coordinate 6,972,584, forward strand.
ACTAAATAAAGTTTTTGTGAAAATATTTGCTATATTTTTTTGCCAATGCTGCGTTGAATGTCACGGTTTAGCGGTATGGGGTGAACATAATTAAAAATATTATTTAATCCATACATTTATCGTGCATTTTAATAAACAAAAAAAACAACAAAAATCTTAAAAACAAATTCGATATTCATAAATTTTACAGGATACTCCATGCAAAATTTGTGGTATGTAAAATCCCCGTATTTTTTGAGAACGCACTCCAAATAAAACAATTTGAGATTAAGATCATTACGACTAAGTAAATTAACCTTTGTTTAAGCAAACAGTGAACAAATTAGTTGCCGTTAAAGGTTAACAGTGTCTTAATAAAAGCGAGTTAAAAAGTGCCTATAAGGCCGTAATGTACCTATTTTAAGTTGTCATTACCCTATTAGGGTTAATGGTTGTGACGCTTTCCTAAATAAATGCGAGATAAACTGTTGTAATTATAATATATCTCGTAGAAAACTCTAGTCAATGGCATTAAAAAACTTAGTCAATTTTGTAAAATAAGTGGTAGGCAATGACATTCATACAGAATGATTCTAAAGACGTGAACAGGACTTACCCTACCAGATTCAGTTAGCTAGTTAGTTAGTATGAATTGTTCTTTATTTCTCTTTATTTTTCTTTCTTGACAAAAAGTGAGAACTACCGAAAATTTTTAACAAAAAAGTAAAACCGAGCCCAAAAAAAATATTGACAATCAATTTAACCGACTACAAGTCGTTGCCTCAGCACGAGTCAGCCTCCTTTTTTGAAGTCGGTTGAAAAGTAATAATCTATTTACTAAGTGCATGGTCACTGCAAATAAAAGTGTCAGGGATTTACATAATTAAATAATTGTGATGTGAACGATCCATTATCAATTACTGAGGGTAGGGTTGGTCCTGCTCACGTCTCCGAATAATCCTGTATGTCAAATACTTACAACCTCACAGCTCCCGTTGGCTTGTCGTAATTCAAGCTTCAGATCACTTATGTTTGAATTTCTATCGTTTTCTTTATATAGTTCTTCGGCGGTCACTGTGACGTCAGGTTTTTCTACGAAAAGAAATAGGAAATATTGTTATGCCGTTCAAAACATCGTATTAAATGAAAGTTAATCCGGATAACTCACGTATTAAGTCGAGTTTAGCTCGACATGTTTTGGGCTAATTCGTAGCTCTTCCTCTAGGAGTCTAGGAGCTACGCGACTCAGCGGCTGCTGCGCACTGCGCGCCACCGCTCTGCTCGTGCGACATTAATTAAATTAGCCCGAACATGTTCAGCTAAACTCGATTTAAGACGTGAGTTATCGGGATTCTGGATTAACTTTAATTTAATATGAGTGATTCTTACGGTAGTTTCACGTTCAAAATATCGTAGTTTAATAAAAGCGAAAAATAACATTATAATTTCTATTACTCACCCGTTACTTGCGTCTGTTTGTTTTTTCTCTGTTTTCTCTGACATAGTATCACTAACATCACCAATGCCGCCACCATTATAGTCCCCGATGTCACCCCAAATAGAATCAAGAGCAGTGGAAACGTTTCTGAAACCAAAATTCTTATTATACCCTAGTAATACGAATGTTTGTTCTCGGGTCTTTGATGTTTAATTATGTATTTAAGTATGTATTTATCTATATAAGTCTAGGTCAATTAGTGTGAAGTGTCCTATGGTATTTATTTATTTATTTTATTTTATTTATTTATAACGAAGTCCTTATCAAGCGTGTAAACGTTCTATATTCAAGCAATACATCATCGTACAATAACCATTGACTAAATAGCTCACTTAAAAGGCGTTTTGTGCCTGAACACGGCACTTTACGTGACACGAAACTGCGATGATACGATAACTTGATGTCTACAGGAATGATATCTATTATACTTAGGGCAAAACACGACTGAATAACTCTAGGTTTTTTAATAAACAGCGTCATACGTTTTATATTTTCTCTCTGTTGTTACAGCGCAGTGAATGGGAATTTTATTGTTGGTAATTGTACGGTTTTTAACGTTGAAACTTAAAAACTGATGTTGATGTATGCCAGGGATCACCAACATAATTTCTTCAGGGGTCCAGTTTTTTTAATAAAATTACCATCGCGGTCCGTTTCTACTTGAGTTTATTAAATAAGCGGAAGTCTGGATCCGGACCGCGGTCCGCACTTTGGCGACCACTGTTGTAAGCTGTCATTTTAATAAACTAAGTAATGAATGGCGGATGGGCCACCACAGATCGCGCTCTTGATAATCTCGGTAATTAATCGTTGTCAAATCTTAGCACCCTCTAAACTACACAAACTAGGTAATTAGAAAATTCAATTTTGATATGCAGTTTTTATTAAATAATAAAAACTTCCGAGAGAGAACTTTCCGTGGTTCCTTCAAATATTGATAGATTTGGGTTAAAAATTTGCAAAACTAATGACTTAAATTAAGATTTAGATTTCAATAAAGCTTAGTAATAATATTTTTTTTTTTCTTTAACTTACTATTTGGTTTCAAAATGATGTCCATTGCGTCACTCCCGTACTCGTTTGATACGTTACAGCGATATGTGCCGAAGTGTTTGGACTGGCTTTCTCTCACAATCAAGGTCGAGTTCACGACACCACCTGGCTGCAAATCTTCTAAAAATGCGTAATCCTGTTGAAAAATATCTATGGTTAGAGCGAGACAAAATCGATAACTCCTTTTCTAGCAATATCGAAATACTAGAAAATCAAATTAAACTAATGTACCTAAATCCTAAATTCGAACCTACTTCCTGTGGTCGGGTTGATCAGAAACTTGACAGATTTTATGTACCTACTTAGACCCTATGGCGATGTAATAATACAAATTAATGCATGTAGTAGGTAGTTATATCACCTTGTAAAAAAACTACGTACAGTCAACGTAGGTACTTTCTAACTTTAGCCATATCGATACTCACTGTCGATTATCACAACTGAATTATTGACACACTCGCTATGCTCGGATGCCAAGTTATCTCGTGTGATATTGGCTTTTTTCCTCCCTGGTTGAACAATCTACTATTTTCGTCAGAAACATAATTTTAAATCATTTTGAATTTGAAATTAAATTGGTCCGCTGTTGTCGAGTCAGGTTTTGGACATAACTCCGAAACCATTATATTATAACTTCATTGTTCAAACCTACGTAAAACTCTATTTTACGCTTTGTCAGAGATTGCAATATTCAAATACTAACCTGATCGTGTATGGAATCTATTTCTTTCCCGTCGAACGTCCAAACGATGCTGTCAATGCGTGGGACAGAGAAGGCTGCACATTCTATCTTCACACTATCACCTTGGGATCCGAATTGAGTGTAGTTTGAGAGGATCTTAGGAGGTCCTAAAAGAAATAGAGTGTTTCAATGGAGATGTTCATATTTTGACAATGTGCACTCATGTTTTTTAATCGCGTCGTTGACGTGCATTTTAAACGCGCGTCCACAGCGCATTTAAAAAACACCGCGGTAGTTTCTTTTTCCAGTCTTTTCTACATTTAATATTAAAAAAAAACTTTCACCAAGCTTATTTGACTTGGTGTCAATAGTTTAAGGACTGGTAGGAGCTTGCAGCTGAACTGTCTGGCAATAGACGACACGACGTGATTTATAATATTATTCCGAATAAAATATATACAAATTAAGCGATTTAATAATTTAAATATACTCGTATTTGAACCCCAGTTTAACCCCAAAGCAACTACTATCATCTTCATCGGGAATCGCCCTTCACTGTATTGGAGTTATAGATCAATAAACTTTATCGTCTTCTTTTTATAAATAACGCAGGTCCGACTCTCATGCGCTCTTGGGCTATTCGCGTAAAAAAACACAGATAACTTACCTTTTATGAAAATGGATCCAGTGGTCTCAATCTCGGGATACCCAGGTACAGTAGCTATGCATATATATCGGCCTGCTGTATGTGTGTCCAGAGTGAGTGTGAGATTTGCCGTCCTACCGACACGCTGCAACAAAAAGAGTAATGAGTTTAACGGCAAATTTTATGACCAGATATATTGATCTTGATTACGTAGGTAAAGGTTCAAATTAATCATATCGTTCTTCTACGTATCTCCTCATGACCGAGATGGACGGATGACCTGGTTAAAGCTGCGGGTTCACGGTGGACGCGAGCTTCATATTAAATGATATTTTAACGGATAACTCACGTCTTAAATCGAGTTTAGCTGGACATGTTTCGGGCTATTTCGTAGCCCTTCTTCAAGGGACACGCGACTCGGCGGCTGCCGCAACACGCGCACTACGCGCCACCGCTTTGCTCGCGCGACTGTCCGACGAAACTAACACCGGCGCACAACTACCCGCATTTTTGCATGCGAGCTTCTATCCGAAGCAACAGTGGACGTCCTACGGCTGACATGATGATGATGAAATCTAATACATCCTTTAGACCTCAAAGTACATGGAGACTTCAGTAGTCTACAGCAAACGATAACTCAGAATAGATATCCTGACCCCTGGCGTATCAGAACGAGGAGAATCTAGTAAAGTATAATTTTGTGGTACCTGGTATATCTAAATGTAACTCCCAATAACACACTATTAAGCACTGACCTGAATACACTCTGATTTTTGAAATAAATACTAGCATTCAGAGCGCATCACTCCATTAATTAATGAAATTGTGGTGATCGAAACCCAATTACTCTAACCGCATTGAAATGTTAATAATGCTTAAAGCACGAAGCGGATTTGTATTTTCTTTTTAAGTTTAGCTATTATTTACGCGAACAATTACTTTTGAATTCGGAACTGTGCTTTTTCCGGGAACTGTGCAATGAAAAGTAGTCTATGTCACTCTCTGACCCATAAACTATCTCTATTACGTCGATCCGTTGCTCCGTTTTGACGTGAAAGACGGAGAAACATACAAACACACACACTTTCGCATTTATAATATTAGTATGGATTATTCAAATTTTATTAACATTTATAATTTGGACGAACTCTAGACCGAAATTAATAAAATTAAATATTATAGTGCCCCGTTTACACGCCTTAAAGGCGAGCAACGTGTAAACGTACATAATAGCAATAAAATTAAATATAATGTGGAAGATATTACACGGGCAAAATACAAAACGCCTACTAACTTAACTCGTAACAATAACACTTTAGAATTACACGACTTTTATACAGAACTCTAAGTGTGTTTATTTGAAAATACTCGTAAATGATAATTACAGCGATGGTAATTTTATTTAACAATATCGCAATTACAATATCACAACGAACATTGTATTTTATTTGCTTAAATTTTTGTATAATAATTATTTTGGCTTTAGATAATTATAAACCAAATCAAAGTTATTTCATATCGAGAAGTGCATGTAAATTTCTGTCAAATATTTTTAGTTTCAGCTAAAAAAATATTAAGTGAAACTATCATTCGATCAACACAATGTTCGGTCTAGCAGTTTTACGTGAAACAAGGAACTCCCAAATTGTCATGTGTCATTATCGAGAAGACAGTGAGATGAGAACTTATGACAGCGCAAACGCGAAGTTTTCTAAGAAACGCCTACGACAATAATAAACATATCAAAAAGGCATGCGACAAACCAGTTTCGACAAAGGAAAGGGACACATTACGCATACATACATGTATTATGTCGTACAACGTAGGGCTGCCAAAAAGTCAAACTTATAAAAGTGTGAATAAATATTTCTATAAGATAACACCTCTGATGGCAAATTAAATAATGGTGGCATAATCTAAAAAAATCAGAAAAAAAGGTCAAAGCAGTCAATAAAATTTGATCCTAAAAGTAATCAGGTCAAATGAACATGAATATTTTTAGCACTACTTTGTTAAAACAAATTGGCTGAAATAGGCGTCGCTTAATTTTTAAACATACTTAATTGAGTTTTCGTGTCAACAAAGCACTTATAGATAAAGTGTACCAAAATATACACGTAATCAATTTTTTTTGGGAAACCTACACAATTTTGAGCTATAATAGCTCAATATCGAATAGTATACTCGTCAAATAATAATCTTTTAATGATCTCGTAAGATCATGTATTACCTTTCAACAAGTCATCATCCCAACCTCAAGTCAAGTTCCGACATGGGGCCAGTGCAGTTGGTGCAGGTTTCCTAAAGATGTTTTTCTCATACAAAGTTTTTCGCACATAAATATAGTAAAAACTGACGAGATCTCGATATAAGCCACTACCTATTATCTGCTTAAAATGTAAAACCACTAGACCACAACGACCTTTTTATTCAATCTTTCAGTAATATTTACTTCTAAAAGCCCCAAGTAGCCAGCCCTGCGTATGACAGAAAGTAAGAAATCTTGATAAAGTTTGAGCGAAAGCATAAATATCGTAGACCATTTTGTTTTAGCATAGTAAAGAATATCTTATGCTTTTAATAAATAAGAAAGTCTTTATATCGCTATAAATATGTATGTACCTATATCGTAGGTGATGAATTCGTGTTTTGAAATGAACAATTCGCTAGGAACCGAAAAAAAACAATAATTATCATTTTCACAAAAATACATTCAGTGCCCGGTTTTAGAACAGGACGACCCTATCTTCTTCCTATGATTTAAAGAATTTATTGAATCAGGCATTCATCATCATCATATATCAGCCATAGGACGTCCACTGTTGGACATAGGCCTCCCCCATAGACCTCTAGTTGCCTCGGTTGGAGGCGGCTTGCATCCACCGTGTATTATCTTTGACTTTAACATCTCGTTAAAATCCGTCCGTCCATTCGTTCGTTGAATTAGGCGTCATTTTTCGATGGGATGCGAGTGAGCAAAGTAACTGTTGATAGTTCACTAAGGAATTGAATCTTGATTGGGCAGCAGCGTTCTCTATTTACAACCTACTCTGGACTCCAGCACTGCAAACAGCTGCAGACTAAACTAGACTAGAGTCGTCTTTAAGGTGCGCTAGCTGTTTTCAACCGACGGCAATGAGGACTCTATCAAGAGGTAAGCGATATACAATTTTGTCTACACACATATAATAATATCATATAGCTATGCTGGTAGCATTTCCTTTCATTTGCATTTTTATTTAGACGACCGGGTAGCCAAGTGGTTAGACCTGACTACAAAGCTTGAAGTCTCGGGTTCGATCTTTGGTCGGGACAGACATTTGTATGAATAATTCGAATGTTGGCTCTCAAGTCTTGGTCGCTTAATATGTATTCAAGTATGTATTTATCTATATAAGTATGTTTATCCGATACCTAGTACCTATAGCTTGGCTTGGTTTGCGACTAAGTCAATTGGTGTCAATCGTCCTATGATATTCATTTTTTTATTGCTCCCTGTATAGCACTGCAAATTTATTGTTGTTTTAAATATACTTACAATATTTTGGTCTTCTTCCTGATGAAGCCACCGTATTTCTGGTGCCGGGTAGCTGTCAACGTCACATGTCAGTGTGACTGATTTCCCGATCTCAGCCTCCACGTCTCTAGGCTGAGTCCTAAACGTAGGTGCATCTGGCGAAGATGAAAATTGTTAATAATTTTACTATGATTATAATTATGATTATGATTATAATTATGATTATGATTATCTAGTAGATGTAAGTAATAAATGAAAAAAATGCGAGCAATGTGTTTTACAATTACCAATAGAAACGCTTTATTTACCTCGCCTCGCTCCGCTCACCTGTTTCCACCAGAGATATGCTGTGCGAAGCGAGGTAAATGAAGCATTTCTATTGGTTAATGAAAAACACATTGCTCGCATCGCAACACGTCATCCTCGCACATTATTGGTGGAAACATGGCTTTATCTTCGTTTTGCTGACTTCTTCCGTTACTTGATTAAATAACCTTTGGCTAAATAACTTTGAAACATGTTCATAGCGTATCGGTGTAATTCAATTTATATTTTAAGTAAGAATAATACTTAAATAACTTACATGTAACTTCCAATGTTCTCGAATCTTCGCTTTTTCCAACATCATTGAATACTTCGCATTTGATAACGATGTCATTATACTTTCTTGTTATATTTTCGATTTTCTAGAACAAAAGAAAATATATTACCTAAATGCCTTTTGAAACTAGTCTAGTTATTATTGAGCATGAATGCGAGGATTTTTTGACAAGCGAAACATCTCTAGATAGCCCGGAGGTTCGTCTGACGTCTTTTTATTATGAGATGGAGGCAAACGAGCAAGTCATCTGATGGGATACGATCACATCACTGCCCATGAGTACCATGTACTCAAAGAGAGTCATTGGTCCGTTACCCTGGCTCATTTAGTTTACCCAATCACAAACGTGACGCATGTCGTTGTTGTTATACGGAACTCATGATACTAGTGCTAGAGAAACCCTCGTCCATAGGAACACATAATCAAAACGGAAAATGAAAACAGTTTCATCTTTGCTACATTTGTGGCGTATTTCGCCGCATTATGATAAGTTCGTGTTATTTTATATGACAGACATCAGTGATACTGTTCATAATGCAAGGGAAGATAATGAGGACTAGATACGGGTTAAGCATCGTGGTTGAAAAACCTTCGAGAATGGTTCGGGATGAGCTCACGATTGCTGTTTAAACCAACTGTTGACAAAGTACGAATTGAATTGTAATGATGATCGCTAATCATCAGCAGGAGAGGGCACCGAAAGAAGAAGAGAAATAAGACTGACAATACAATACAATACAATACAACGACTCTTTTTTGTACACCAGAAATAGTAAGCAATATTTATTTTGTATGATTAAATAGATAGATATAAATGACAACCAGAAAGGCGGCATCACAGGCCTACAGATTTTAAGGCTTGTAAATAATCCCTCTGTGTCCTATTTACAGATTTTTATAATTTTGAAACACAAGCCATTATTGCATTAAAACAGGGCTTATTCGCCTTCTGTGTATATCGTTTATGTATGTATGTAAACTCTTTATTGTACAAAATAAGTAACAAACACAATTGACAGACATTGAGATATATGTACAAAATGTAAACGTATATATATGTCCGCTATGATTCTCTAACCCCAATTCTGAATAATTATGCTCTCATCTAACCACAAAACACAAGCCCAAACGAATACATTATCTGATGCCTCATTTATTATAATATAAGAACATCATATCATCAACATAGATCAACATTGCGTCACACTTTGGTCCCAAGTCGTTCTACATATTTTCTCCTCGGCTATTCCACCAAATTGAAGAGGTCCTTACGCGCGACCTGCCCATTTTCCGACCATCTATTTATTCATACATCTATCATTTATCTTTTCCACGTGACTTAACCGTCAAAGCGTACCTTTTCTATTTTTACTTCCCGTCTCCTCTTAAATAGACCACTATACAACATGGACCTTTTGCAAATTCTATTTTTGGTTCAGTTCTAATAAAACATTGGCTGAATGTAGAAGTATTATCGAGAGGATGTTTACTGACTATTTACTGCTTCGCGATTAGGTATCACGCAGGACATTGCAGCATTGCATTTGCAGGTGGTAGGACCTTGTGCAAGGTCCGCCCAGATTGCTATCACCATCTTGCTCGCTAATCCTGCCGTGAAATAGCAGTGCTTGCACTGTTGTGTTTCGGCGTGGAGAGTAAGACCGCCGGTGAAATTACTGGCGCTTGAGGTATCCCATCTCAGGTCTCTAGGTTGGCAACGCATCTGCAATCCCCCTGGTGTTGCGGTGTCTATGGGCGGTGGTAATCTCTTACCATCCATCAGGAGACCCACTTGCTCGTTTTCCATCCAGTTGAATAAAAAAAATGACAGGCAAATAGGTACGTTTTTTTATGCAAAAATCTATAACTTTTACATAACCAAAAATGTTAAATGGCTCCAAATTAAACTCTCACTGATACTGCAAAACACATTGATGCGGTTGAAGATAAAAATGAAAAAAAAAAACCCACAGACGTAGTTAAAATGTTTTATAACCATAAAGTTGAAGTTTGCATGAATGATCCAATATATTAAAGTACCTACACCAAAAACTGTTCCAGCTGATCTCAATTTAACAGATATTTTATTAGATATTTGAAAATACTTACCAACTCAGTCGTGTGATTTCCAACAACCAAATGCTCGTCTATATACCACTTGAACGTCAGATTCGTTGGATTTGCTTCTGCCTGACACACTAAAAACAAAGCAAACGAATTAAGAAAATTAATTATTACTCAACTGATTAAATATAGGTACTTTACAAATCTTATCAATATTAACTTTCATAAGATCTGTCTTCTCATTGGATATTTTCCAGCTAACTTTTACAGCACCTTTGATTTGGCTTTTTGCTTTACTATAGATTGTAATGCCTGTTAAGTTTCTGCTAGGTTATCAGCATTATGTTTTATTTTATCTACATCATTCTTACGGCACTTTACAAATCTTATCAATATTAACTTTCATAAGATCTGTCTTCTCATTGGATATTTTCCAGCTAACTTTTACAGCACCTTTGATTTGGCTTTTTGCTTTACTATAGATTGTAATGCCTGTTAAGTTTCTGCTAGGTTATCAGCATTATGTTTTATTTTATCTACATCATTCTTACCAACTATAACATCAGTTCCTTCTGGTATCCTCTTCATGCCTGATTTTATTCCAATTTTCACTTTAGGCGCGTATTTTACCTGTTGACAAAAACTAATAGTAGTAGGTAGTAAATTAAAATTGGGAAAATAGGTTGCGTTTCACTGTCTTCATCATTATCTCGGATAAATATAAGTTTCACTGCTGGACACAGGCTTCCTCTCACAATTAGAAAGCTTGGGGTTGTAGTTCCCACGCGGACCCAGTGTGGATTGGAAGCAAGTTTTTTTTTGATGTTTAACTTCACCGTGCTCATGGTAAGTTTTAAAGTTAATTTATAATTTCACTCATGAATTTCGAAAATTCAAAGATGCGAATAAGTTTCACTGCTGGACACAGGCTTCCTCTCACAATTAGAAAGCTTGGGGTTGTAGTTCCCACGCGGACCCAGTGTGGATTGGAAGCAAGTTTTTTTTGATGTTTAACTTCACCGTGCTCATGGTAAGTTTTAAAGTTAATTTCACTCATGAATTTCGAAAAATTCAAAGATGCGAGGCCGGGTTTGAAATCACGATCCTATATGCTTGAGAGACCAAAACGTCAAATTAATAGGCCATTGCGATTTTTTGCAATTATCACTACAATCATGATAAGAAGCAACAATTTTTTTTTCTAAAATTGGGAAAAAATAGGCTACCTTTCATTGTAGCAAAACTAATTTCAATTTTTACCGTATATTTCACACGCAAACAAGTACAAACGGAACTAAAACCTGAAAAAACGGCCCATAAATTAAAACGGAAAAGCCAAACGAACTAAACTGTTGAACGCAATGAAGAAATTTTCAGAAAGCCATGTTAGATTTTCACATTCGCTCAGATTTTTAACTCTATTGGTTTTCAGTAGGGTTGAAAGTGCGATGACGCGAGATTAAGAGATAAGAGCGTGTGAAAATTATTAGACGATATATGGGTGTGTTAGTTGGCATTCTAATAGTGGCCCGCAAAGTGATATATTGGCATTTAAGCCTTTGTTATAAAAGGATGTATACTATCGTAGTGTTCGTCTTTTTACAAGCTTTTATTTAGTTTCACCTGTCCCGCTGTCCGTCCGTCCGTCTGTTTGTCCGTCTGTCACCAGGCTGTACCCCATGAACCGTGATAGCTAGACAGACGAAATTTTCACAGATTGTGTATTTCTGTTGCCGCTATAACAACAAATACTAAAAATTGAATAAAATAAATATTTAAGGAGCCTCCCAATGCTCCCATATAACAAAAGTGATTATTTTGCCGTTTTTTGCTCAATATTAATAACGGCAACAAGTACACGTTTGAAATATTCATAGAATATTGAGTCGCATATTCACTTCAAAAATAAATAATAAAATTAAAATTAAATAAATATTCAACGGGGGCACGTGTACAACAAACGTGTTTTTTTTGCTAATGCCTAAATGTTGTATAGATAATGGTACGGAAACCTTCGTGCGCGAGTCCGACTCGCACTTGGCCGTTTTTTGATTTAAACATCTGTTCACAAAATATTAGGCTTTGCTGTTTGCAAAACAAAAGCAGCTCATCATTGCGAGTAAAATGGAACCATAGGGTCAGAGACATCCGCTGTATACTAAAGCTACATATTGCATCATCATCATCATCATCCCAGCCTATATAGCTTTTGCAGGTGGTAGGACCTTGTGCAAGGTCCGCCCGGATTACTACCACCATCTTGCTCGCTAATCCTGCCGTGAAGCAGTAGTGCTTGCACTGTTGTGTTTCGGCGTGGAGAGTAAGACAGCCTATGAAATTACTGGCACTTGAGGTATCCCATCCTAGGCCTCTAGGTTGGCAACGCATCTGCAATCCCCCTGGTGTTGCAGTGTCTATGGGCGGTGGTGATCTCTTACCATCAGGAGACCCACTTGCTCGTTTGCCATCCAGTAAAATATATACGTCCCACTGCTGGGCACAGGCCTCCTCTCAGAACAAGAGGGCTTGGGCCGTAGTTCCCACGCGGGCCCAGTGCGGCATAATGCATATTTATTTACAAAACAACAATAATACTAACCAGGTCAATCCAAATCATTAAATCTCATCAATAAAACCCCATAACTCAGCAAAACCAATGAACATTCATACGCTCTATTAAGACGTTTTATATAAAAAGATATAAAATAAAAACGGTCACACAACAGTGTAGTATACGAATGGCGACCATAGCAATATCGTTGGCCGTCTGATCGTAAAAAGTAATTGGGTTGGAAGTAAAAAGGGTTGTTATTTTACGGGCCCCGAAAAATACATGATAAAGATACTGGGCCCCATAAAGACCAGAAAATATATAAGATTACTGGATAGTCCCGAAGCGTACTCGGAAAGAAATATTAGTTCGTGCAAGTTGCATTACATTTCCAGCGCAGCGCAGGACGTCCACCAACGAGATGGACGGATGACTTGGTCGAGCCGCGGGTTCACGGTGGATGCAAGCCGCTTTAAACCAAACCAACTGGAAATCTATGGGGGAGGCCTATGTCCAACAGTGGACGTCCTACGGTTGAGATGATGATGATGATGAAAGCCAACTTAAAAAGAACAAACTAAAAATGAATCAAATCAATCATAATTAATTAATAAAATAAAATAAAATATTTACTATAATAATGCATAAAAAATAAAAGGTACTGTTGCTATTTCATTTCCCCGCAATCTAAGTGAAAAGCAGAGTGTAAAACTCGAGCATTAAACCCATTTTCCCCTCGACGTGTCTATCCGTGTATGTCGACGTACTGGCTCGGATGAACGTCTTGGGCAAAATGGGTCGTTTTATGCTCTTGTTGTCCAATCTACTATTTCGAGCCTGGACACATGATGATCGGCTTAAGAGGCCATAGCTCAAACCACTAGGTTATCACGAATAATTACCGAACAAGAACACGAACAAAAATGAAACCGACTTCAAAAACCTTGAAAATAATTTTCTACTAGTTTGAAGTCGGTTCCATTTTTTGTTAAAAAAATTTTTTTTTCGTGGTAGTTTGTAATTTGTAGCCAAAGTGCATCTCACTACGATTCTATTAAGCTCAAACACGGCATAGTTATATTATTTTATAACACAGTACCCGTACCTACGGTCTTCTTTATGTCACCAAATGATACTTTCTTAATGTTTGACTTGACTTGGTGTTAAAAATGCCAAAATCGCTATAGGTGGGCCTTAAAAATTCGAGCGTTGCCCTCGATTTCTCTAAGATCCCATCATCAGATCCTGACTTGGTGTCAATGGGACCACTTCGGAAGTATGTCCCTTCGAACAAAAAAATAATTTTGAAATTCGGCCCACAATTAGCGGAGTTATCGCGTAACAAACACAGACAAAAAAAAGTCGAATTGAGAACCTCCTTTTTTGAAGTTAGTTGATAAATAATCTTAAATCTAACATCTGGTAGCATAGTGAACGGTTGTGTTGCTCTGAAGATGAGCTCTGGTTGAGTTCAAAACGCGTGAGGTAGTGTGGTGGTAGTGATAGATGGGTTTGTGTGATTTGTGTGTGTTCTTACAGTGTGGAGGTGGCGAAGCTGCATGAACACACGTTTATTGCATAAACGTAGTGGTCATAAGGTCGCGCGTGAGCAAAATAAATGTTTTAGTTAAAAAAAATGTCAAGTGTGGTAATAAAAACAAAATGACATTTAATAATGTTTTGTCACTGCAGTTATAAAGTGCATCCTAAAGACTTCTTCATTTTCGTGCATGAAAGTATTTGCAGACTGTTTTAAGCTAGTTAATGCAGCAAGCCAAGTGTTTTCGCAATTCAGTTTAGCAAGTTGTTAGGGTTAAAGTTGGGGCGGTGAAATACAATCTTGGCTGAGAAAATTATGTCACTAATTAATAACGTTATTAACTATGCTTTGTTAGTAAACGAGATTAAGGTGCTGTTTCACCATCTATTTGTAAGTGTTAACTGACGGTTAAATGTGATGCCGTCTCTATATGTTTTGTTTGAATAGACGGAGACGGCATCACATTTAACCATCAGTTAACACTAACCAATGGATGGTGAAACAGCTCCTAATAGTACAGAGTAACAAGGGTATTTGAGACAAAAACGTTTTGTGACATAACCGAACCTAAAAACAAAACCCCGACATTGTCACTTCAAAAATGAATATCTCAAAAACGGCTAAACCATTTTCGATAAAACATGTCTAAGAACCTTCGCTAGAAAACCTGCTTTCAAATAAAAAAACCGCATTCAAATCGGTTCACCGGTTTAAGAGCTACGTTGCCACAGGCTGTTTCTAAAGATAATGTTTAATAGAGACATTTTCCAAGCCACCTCCGCACCGGCTAACGCCGTGTGGGGAATAGTAATTCTCTTTTAACAGTCTCTTTTGGTCGACAATAATTTTTATAACCACGCGGCTCCCATTGATCGAGGCCGTAATGTTTATTTTATGTCAACTGTCCAACGTTCTGTTTGTCATAATATTACTTTATGCGATATACCTGCTATAAAATGTCTTTTTCGATTAAAAGCGTATCGCTATTTTTATGTTCGATTAGAAAATTGACAATTGTTGTGAAAGAGATTGCTTTGGTGAGTTCGGGTTCAATATTACGTCTGTTTTTATTTGAGATAAAAATAATAGGTACAATTTGACGTTTCAGTTTTATTTTGTTGTGCATCAGAAGAACATTTCCAATTAGAAGTTACATTCATAAATTGATATAAAAAAATACGTAACAGGGTTATATATGGTCTATACTAATTGTATTGTAATATTAATACATTCAAAGGGCTATGGAGAGGTCTATGTTCGGGGTTTCTCTGCGGGATAGAATCAAAAATGATGATTTCCGCAGTAGAACTACGGTTACCGACATAGCCCGAAGAATTGCGAAACTGAAGTGGCAGTGGGCGGGGCACATTGCTCGCTGGACTGATGGCCAATGGGATCAGAAGGTTCTCGAATGGCGCCCGTGGACCGGGAGACAAACTGTCGGTAGGCCTCCAACAAGATGGAGCGACGACCTGGTAAACATCGCGGGATCGCGTTGGATGCGGAAAGCCCAAGACAAGACCGGTCTGAGTGGAGAGCCTTGGGGGAGGCCTATGTCCAGCAGTGGACGTCTTTCGGCTGACATGATGATTAATATATTGCAAATTATTATTTATAAAAGTGTACGGTCAAGGAATTTAATTCACGGGCCACCATCGAACCATTTCACAGTAAACGTCATAGTGAGTGACATCGCATTAATTAATAAGGAAAATCGTAATGACTTTTCCTTTGAAAAGATTCTATGGTGGCTCATGAATTAAAGTCCTTGACCATACTAATAGATTTCTTAATAACATAAGTAGAAAATTTAATCTGTAGATGATAAACCGGCCAAATGCGTGTCGGGCCACGCACTAGGGTTCCGTATTAATGGCAAATGTTCAATATTAAGTTTTGTTCGACTATTACTCGTTAGCTTGTTAGCTGTGATAGTTTTCCTTTAAAATTCCTTATAAAACATATAATAGGATACTTTCCTCTAATAAAATTTTCATTTTAAAGCTTAATATTTTGCAAACGGAATCCGTAATCAAAAAACGGTCTATCACAACCTATAACGATTTTAAAAGACCTACCTCACTATATCTCACACTAGGGGTTTGAACGAGAGAAAAAAACACACTCACTGTAGGAAGCACCCCCAAAATCATAGTTTGTTCATAAATTGACTATACTCATGCCAAATTATTGTTTTTTAGCACAAACTCTAAGCTAAGCCACGGACGGACGGATATGACAAAACTATAAGAATTCGTTGCATTCTTACAAGACACTTTAACAAACATAAAAGAAAGGTAAGGTTAAAACAATTCTAAGCATAATGCAATAAAAATATTCAAAACTTTTCATAAAAACAAAAACAAGTCAAGCAATAAAGTCAATCACTCGGAAATGAAAGAAACTTGGAAAGAAAACACTGTCTAAAATAATATTTGAACAAATATATCGATCAACACTCTATTTTATTAACCAACACCCTTTGTAAGAATCAGTCGTGTCCTAAGCAAATTTCACTTCTCATATCACAAACTGCATATGAAATGCAAACAAATAAATAAACACGAACATTTTATTCATAAACCCACTTTCCTATCTAGTGTAAAAAAGGGGAAGGGAATTTTCATCATATGCAGCAAATTCAACATATATATTGAGCCTTCGTACTTATAAAAAGAGCTCTATTTTCAACCTTAGTTTGAGGGTCTTAGAGTGCTTGGCAATTTTGACCTGTAGAGTTTCTTCGTGAGGTTATAAGTGCAATCGATTTTGAAATCTATTCCTTCGGGTTAGAGTTCATCGATGTTGTGTTGACCTGCGTAGAGGTTTCATCTCAATATTTTATAAGTGCTCGGTATGGGGGTGCCTTACGATTGCCAACGAAGAGGTATGAAATGATTTGGATTAGGTATTTCCCACTAATATTATAAATGCGAAAGTTTGTAAGTCTGTTGGTTTGTTACTTCATCATGTCTAAACCACTGAACCGATTTTGATGAAATTCGGTATACAGATAGTTTAAGTCCCAGGAAAGGACATAGGATAGTTTTTATCCCGGAAAATTTCATATTTTCCGCGGGATAGCGATAACCGAATTCCACGCGGACGGAGTCGCGGGTAATGTGTAATAAATAAATAAAATCTAGAGTTCGTATATTTTTACTATTAATCTTCGCACGTGCAAACCTACGTCTAGTAATCAAATTGAAATTCCGGGATTTTGCGAAAAAATTAGTGGAAGTCACAATAATTTACATCGTGAATTTCATTAGCATTGCATAAAAAATCCGCACCGAATTTCATACATCTAAACGTAGCAATTGAAATTTCGGAAAAATAGCCTAGGTATGTCTCATTCCTGACTTCTGGTTATGTACATAAAAATTTTATTCAAAATTTTCTACCCCAAAAATTTCCGTGGAAATCCACCCTGAATTTAGAGTTGCATTCCATTAAATTAACACAATGAGCTATTGACATATTTCATAAGAAGTTTAAAACACTCTGTGTAATTAATTGTTATACTTATTATGGATAGAGTTGTTTGCTAATTATTCATTTTGTGTGTATGTATGTTTAATGTTATTTTCGTCGAAATTTGTTTCACAAAGAAAGACTTTTTCAACAAGATATTATTTTGTTCTAAAATAAACCTATATTTGCAAACAATCTCACGTAACAAAACCAGGATAACCGTAAACGGATAAGGATTTCCGGAATATAATAAAACTTAATGACCATCGTTAATTTTGCGACTAATAAAAATAATGATGGATCACTTAAAATACTGCTATAAAAATCGATAGAAAACTGTGAGAACGTTCTACAAAAATAATAATTAGAATTCGGCTTCGCTTAAGTGCAATTCAATGGTACAGTCACCAGTATTAATATCTGCCACAGGGGAGCTTGCAAAAGTATCTGACACGTCCTTCCGGCCGTAGAAATAGAGTCATATCAGATATTTACATATGCACGCTTGTTGTGTCAGATATTGGTGCTGGTGACTTAACCTATGTGTGAAATTCTCAATCCGCATTCCCCTTTCATTCTGAGAGGAGACCTGTGCCCAGTAGAAGTAGGATAAGATGATTATGATGATGAAATACAATAAATCGTCGATTGCATCCAATGCCGGTTAGGAGTATAAAGCGTTATAATGCGAGTAACGACTAATGAGGCTTGATTGTTTAGATGGGGCAACTATGCGGTGCAGAGCAAGTCCTACCCAACCCCTCACCCAAGCTCTTTAAAACTAAGAACAAGCCTATAGTGAGAAGTGGAATACAAGATGTATATAGTGAGAAGTAGTAACAGAGATTATGTAACGGAGATGATGTTGATGAATTAGTACATATTAAGAAAGAGAATGTTCATAATAATGCTTCGGAGTACAACCACTACAACATAACTTTTTGGCAGCAAAAAATAATACTCCATTCTATCTTTCATACCTCCTAGACCTTGGTAGTGGAAAAAAGCCCCAGCAAGAAAGGGCAAGGAAACGCGGCTGGAATAAGTAAGTAGACAACAAAACATCGCTCTGTTTACTGCGGGCAATGTTTTTCACTATGCGTGCAGTTTGGTCTAAAAGTAAAGTTTGGGGGAGTGGATTTGCTCACCAAAAAATATATTGCAAAATTAATTGCAATAAGTTTGACTGAATATTCGCGTAAAGGGTAATAAAACAGATTTATTTTTTAATAAACATAACATAATGACCATTCAACAAGAAAATTTAACTGAATTTGCAATGTCAAATGAGCCATCTATGATTACAGTATAAATTAAATTTGATATAAGCAATAAATAGTTTTAAACATTGCTAAAGCATATAAACGCACTAAATGATGCACAATTCAAAATAATTTGGTGCGCGTACTTTTATAGTTTAAATGAATACCTGTGTAAAAATATTAAATTTAATACCTATAGAATTTATAATTTAAAATGCGAAAAAAGCAAAAAATTATGAAATCAAAAATTTACGACAACCGTACACGGTTTCCAGCAAAAAACGTTTATAATTTCTCAAGATAAAGTTACGTTTTTGGTGTATCCATTTTTTGGCAATATTTTACATCTATCTTTTTACACAACAGACTTAACGGATTGCTCTAAATAACAACATCTACGAATTAATTTTGTAAACAAATATTTAGTAAAAAAGACATAGGCATTTATTTTACTGTAAAACTATCTCAATATTGATTTTTTTTTTTTTTTTATTCTATTGGATGGCGAACGAGCAAGTGGGTCTCCTGATGGTAAGAGATCACCACCGCCATAGACACCTGCAACACCAGATGCTCTGCTAGATACATTCCTAATGCCGTAGATTTGAACGTTCAAACCTAAGCTCTAAGATCGATAAATAACAGTCCATCTCTCGAAATACGAGTGCCTTTAGCATATTCATGAAATAATTTAGCCCTAATGGACTCAGTATCCATTTTTGGGTCAAAATATTTCACTTAGACTTTGATTTCAAATCTGAATATTTATTTGGCATTAGCATCATCCTCGACTGGTCTTTGATATACTAAATTATTACAAAATTTGATTTGCGTATCATTTGTGACAAGCTGTTTTAGACGAGAAGGTTCTTAAGGTTTTGCTGTCATCATAGTTAAGGCGTCTTGCTTGACTTTTTCGTATTCTAGATTATTTAGTATCTGCCCGAAACTAACATCTATAACTGAAATTGAACGAACGAAATTGAACTTGCGATTCCAGTGTATTTTTTAAACTAGCATTCATTTTAGGTTTTGTACATATGTCACTGTGTTAAAAACAGCTATTTTTGAAAATTATATCGCCAATTATATTTATAATGGCAAAAAAAATATGAGTATCTTCAGTGGTATAACCCGAATATTTTTGCAACTTAATCAACCCGGGAAGTCATATGTAGAAGCGTGTTTAAGGTCTTTGGATGCAACTCCTCGTAGGTATAGTGTAGGTTAGGTATGTCAAGTAAACAATTTAAGCAACCCGGTAAGAAACGAGTTGTTACGACGCCACGCCACTAGAATCTATTCTATTTAGCTAAAATGAGATAATGTTGCATCGACAAAGCAGATGATTTTTTTTTGCAGTATTCGGGATTACTACACGATGCCGATTACCTATTTTTAAATGTCGCGCAAAACCCAGTTTCGCTTTCAGTTCTAGAACTCAAAGCTTGCTTTGACAGATTTTTTCTCGTACTCAAAAACTCATATTTAAAGAAGAAATTCGCCAAAACCGAAGCCAGGATCATTCTAAAACCAGACTTTCTTTAGTTGTATTAGTAATTTTCTTACCTCAATTTGAATGCTAGCTGCTCGGTACGCCCGGTCGGCGGTGTTCTGCGCTTGGCACGTGAACGTTTGATTGTGGTGCTCTTGCTTTGGTGACATCTTTATTATTGATCTGTGAGAAAACATATTTCTTATTAATCTTCAAATTATACAAAGAAAAACGAGAAGGACTGTAAACTTTAAAAGGAAGGTTTCCCTGTTTCCGTTAGAATTAATTGATCATTTCTTATTCCAACTTTTGCGCCTGAAACTTGTAAAACGAGTCGAGCTTAAATTTTTTTGCCAAAAGGTATCATAGTTATGTCATATTTTTAATTTCTCCTTTCAAAAAGCCTCAACTACAATCACTTATTCAGTTTAATTCAATTTAATATGACGCGCCTACACTGAGGAAACGTGACGGCAATAAATTTAAAAGCAACTGGCAGAGACAAGTGCAAGGTTACTTTGCAAAATTCTTCCTACCGAAGCGAACCCTCATTTTGTTATTTTAGGGGAAAATACATAAAACATTTTCAATGAACTAAAATAATTTCCTTGCTCACCCGCGACCTTACGATAGCTAAGCTTATGCAAATATGCGTGTTCATGCAGTTCCTCCACCTCCACACTGTAAGAACACACACAAATCACACAAACCATCTATCACCACCACCACACTACACTGACGCGTTTCGAACTCAAACAGAGCTCATCTTCAGAGTGACAAAACCGTACACCATGCTACCAGTTGTTAGACCACAACAACTGACCTAACAACTGGTAGCATGGTGTACGGTTGTGTCACTCTGAAGATGAGCTCTGTTTGAGTTCGAAACGCGTCAGTGTAGTGTGGTGGTGGTGATAGATGGTTTGTGTGATTTGTGTGTGTTCTTACAGTGTGGAGGTGGAGGAACTGCATGAACACGCATATTTTGCATAAGCTTAGCTATCGTAAGGTCGCGGTGAGCAAGGAAATTATTTTAGTTCATTGATATGGACCTCCGCAAAGTAACGCCTGATTCAATAAATTATATAAAACATTTTTCTTTGTTTTTCCTGAGAGTGCACCCCCAAAATAGCAAAGCAGCGTCTTTACCACAAAATAATTAATTTTCCATCAAACGATTTAATCTGAAATTTATGATGATTTAAACACCAGTATTTCACTGTAGTCTTGTCCAGTGGTAGTGGTGTTGTCCAGTATAGCAATAGCAAACAGCACGGAATGCTGAGGACCTGGGTTCGATTCCCAGCGCTAGTCTCTTTTTCTGGTTTTTCTGTGCATCTATGTTTCAGTATATATTTTCGATATTATGGATTTTACGTGATGACCGTAAAAGTAACAAAATTTTTAGTTGAAATACTCTCCAAAAATCAATTTTATTTAGTATTTTGTTAAATCGAACTTCAGATCTTTTTAAGTATATTTTCTACCACTGGTTCCAATCAATACCTAGTAGTTATTAAAGTCTTTTAACTATAAATTTATTTTCGGATCGATTGAAAATTGAATCTTGCATGTTAACCAGTAATTTTACAAAATCAAATTCTAACTATAGTTTCATTGAAATCTAGACATAAGTTTTTAAAATGGATTAGTATAGAATCAAACGTGAACTCAGTAAGAGCACAGAAATGGTACAGCGTGTAAATACAATTTTGTAATATAGATTATTTTGCAAGAATTTGCCATAAAAATCAGCTACTAAATAGAATGTTTATTAAATGCTCAAATCACGTTTGAATAAATTGTAAATTTATACTAACCAGAAGAAAATGAAGGCCACTTGGTTTCATCGGTAAAAAGATATTAAAAATACGTCCGTGTTTTTATCTGGGTTTTAATGGAATGAAAAGTATTTGCATTGTGTTATGTAGTAAAAAAACTATTTTTGGATAAGGATTGTTAAAAAGAATTATATTTATTAGTAAAAGTAAAATAAAAGTAAAAAAATATATTTGTAAACACAAGAATGCTACATAAATATCGTCACTGCACTGAAAAAAAAAGAATAGCTGAACTAGTTTGGCTACTTTACGTTTAGCCATAATTTACTATTTCATTGCAAAACTGATTTTGTAATACATCATCTAACTTTTAGCTACTAGTAAGCCTTAGTTTTGTAGTCACTCAACCAGCAACAATTTTTTGTTTTCTAACATTAGTTAGCAAATCTTTTTTTTTTCAGTGACTGAAAAAAGCCCGTATCTCAAAATCGATCATCATAGTAGGGAAGCCCACGATGCTAAATCGGGATTTACTCGAGCGTCATAGAGACCTATTGGTTGCGAAGCTTAGATCATAAGAAGAAAAAATGTCATATAATATATACCTTTTCATCGGTGGGGGGAATTGTTATAGATTTTCAAAAAATGTAAAAAAAAACTGTTGCATGGACATACTCGAGCGCGTCAGATATTGATATCATCCATGTCCTACGTATTTTAAAAAATGTACGTATGTTAATCTGATTGTTTCCATGATGGGGGGTCGTACGTAAGGGTTGAAAAATGAAAAAAAAAAATTTAATCGAGCGCGTCAGATTTTCTAAGGGGATGTTAAGAGATCCTAAAAAAAGGCTCTTATATAATAATCTGACGATTTGGATGTGACGCAAAGTCGTAGCCATTATTAGAATGTGCATAAAAAATCGCCATTTTGGAAATCCTCAAGCGCGTCAGATTAAGATATATATGGTTCATCTTCATGCCCTAGACGTGCTGTCTCATAATCTGACGATTATCTGGAGGGATTCGCCTAATCTGACAATTAAAAATTTTTTTTTTCTTATTTTTTTAAATCATTGCACTTAATTTATTGAAAAGCTCAGGAAATAGCATGCAAATAAAAAAGTGTATGTTTTTTTAAGTAGAATACTGTATTTATAAAAAAATAATTATAAAAAAATATTTTTTTTTGAGTATTTTTTCTCAATTATCATCTTTATCGGTAGAATCATCTTCTTCCTCTGACTCTATTCCGTCCTCAGATTGCGTATCCAGATCATAGGTGATCTGGATATAGGGAGCTTGACATTCATTTGCAATATCCTGACTCAATTCTAGAGTTTTCAATACAGTTGAATTGTTGGTTGGAGATTCAGGCCACACAGTGAAACTTGAGTAAACAATAAGAACGAAATTTCTTCCGTAGTGTTGTCGCGGCCGTTAATAAATGCCATCCTTGTCTATTTATGAACGCATTCTGCAAGAATAAGCAAGCGAGATATAGGTCTACCAGTTTATATTTGTTAGTGAAATACGACACCCGCCATCGACCGGGAGCCGGTCGCTTGCCACTCAAGGGTTTTTGACAGCGTGCCGGGAGCCGGTCGCCTGCCAAACAAGGGTGTGCCGGGACCCGGACGCTTGCCACTCCAAGGGGCAAAAACGTTGGAAATACGTTGTAAACAATATCATGCCACGAACGAGTCTGTGTGATCAGCTGTGATGGCGTCACGGCAACAGAAACCAGAGTGGGGACGGAGTGAGAGAGTAATAGATAGAGTAAGAGTGAGAGAGGAATAGAAACGCGGAGAGGGGAATATAGGCATCACGTAGCTGCACGCAATAAACTTTATCGATGAATGTTTGTTATTTCGGCTTGTGGAAACCGTCAGATTATATATTTTTCGTAATTCTTGAATTATTCCATTCAAAATAAAAAAAAAATTAACCACGCTCGAGAATGTCGAGATGACGTTTTTTTTTTACAACTTTGTAGCCCTACCCTTCTTTACGTCACTCTCAAATTGTCAGATTAGTAGAATACACACGTTTTAGTATGTAACTAACTCATCCTACCTAATCTGACGCGCTCGGGAATTTCAGATGATGCATTTTTTTTTACTAATCTGATCTTTATCCTTGACGGGCGGCCATGTATATGGGGCTCATAGTTGGTGGAAGGACTTAACCGGGTACAAGGTATCCCCCTGTATATTAATCTGTCGCGCTTTAGTAAATCCGAAATCCCCTCTTGGGCTCCCCTACTATCACTGAGTGAACTTTATGAACATAATTTCTTGAGTCAATTTTGTTGACGTATTGATTTGAAATACGAGATTTTTTCAATGTAGCGACGATATACAACACATACAGTATATACAAACTAATAACAGTTTTAACTTGTACTGCGACTTCATAAATAGTAGTAGTATTTTCGTTTTACCATCAAACTGACGTAGACCCTATTTTATTTTGGGTAGTTTGACTTTGGTTTAGAACCCACCTGGCTGTGAACCTCTGTCCATCCGATAACGGCTCGACAGTGTAAGTCACGCCCTGCGTCAACACGCCAGCGTTACTGTCCACCCATGTTATCTGTAAACATATGTACATTATAGTTTGCCACATTGATGCATAATGTAATGGTTATCATCACAATGAGGTTCAGATTGATGAGAAAGTATTTGAGAGACTCTAAGTATCGTCTGAGGCTAATATCTTTTGTACCTAATAATATTGTTGTCTTGTGTTGTGAATAAATGTATTTTCTTTCTTTCTTTCTTTAATATCATCGGAGTGATCAAATCTGCTAGACTCCGCTGGCTCGGATACTTCGAAAGGATGTCGGTTAGAAGACCGGCGAAGAGGGCCTACATGGGGTGGCAGAGCGCTACTCATTAGTTATTAGCTATTATTTTTGACTTTGGAAAAACTTGTATGAAAGAGCGAATTCCTCCTAATACAAGTGGTTCACTTAAAAGAAGGATTCAACACTAGTTTTAAAACAAAAGTTGAAAATAAATAATTTTGGAATTTTTGGTTGGTCGCCGTAAGTATCACTGGTTACTTCCGTGCCCTACACGCAGAAAATTGGAAGGAGATCGCACAAGATGGCGCTTTGGCGTCAAATGGTATCGGAGGTCAAGATCCACTTCGAGTCGCAGAGCCAGCGGAATAAGTGAGTAGAACCGTGCGTAGGATCTGTTGCCAATTAAGACTAGGGACTCCAGCACTGCGGTATGGTCCCCTGGGGGAAACCACGTACCTCACTACTTCTTCAAGACAGTCGTCATAAAATAAACTAACCAACAAAAAGTTGGAAAACCCCCGACTTTGTCACTTCAAAGTTCAATATCTCAAAAACGGCTAAACCGATTCTGATGAAACATGTCATGATTTCAAATATAAAAACCATGTCTAAGAACCATCGCTAGAAAACCTGCTTTCAATTAAAAAAAATCGCATTCAAATCGGTCCACTTGTTTATAGTCCAGAGCTACGGTGCCACAGTACAGCAGGTAGTTCATTGATTCGTAGTGTAATTTATTCGACATGGGGGAATTATATGGGGAAAATTTTACGATCTAAATACTTTTAGGGTTATCAGGAAACGCTACATTATCGTAAAAATTTATGCATCAATAATGCACAGCACGTCCACCCTACGGGGAGGAAGATGCAATGTAATATTTTTAGAATAAACGGTGTTTTTTCATACAGGTAGAGGTATAGAAGAATCTGCAAAAAGCTAAACCTAAATAAGTTTGTTAGGTATTTCCCACTAATATTATAAATGCGAAAGTTTGTAAGTCTGTTTGTTTGTTACTTCATCACGTCTAAACCACTGAACCGACTTTGATGAAATTCGGTATACAGATAGTTTAAGTCCCGGGGAAGGACATAGGATAGTTTTTATCCCGAAAAATTGCATAGTTCCCGCGGGATAGTGAAAACAGAAATTTACGCGGACGGAGTCGCGGGTAGCGGCTAGTCCTGATATAATGCGAAAGTTTGTAAGTATGTTTGTTTGTTTTTTACTTCATCACGTCTAAACCGCTGAACTGATTTGGGTGAAATTTGGTATACAGACAGTCTAAGTTCCGGGAAGGACATAGGATAGTTTTTATCTAGGAAAATTACATAGTTCTCGCGAGATAGAGATAAACAAATTTTGCGCGGAGGGAGTCGCGGATAACGGCTAGTATATTGGAGATTATCGTGCGAATTTAGCAAAATC
This sequence comes from Choristoneura fumiferana, assembly GCF_025370935.1. Taxonomy (NCBI): domain Eukaryota; kingdom Metazoa; phylum Arthropoda; class Insecta; order Lepidoptera; family Tortricidae; genus Choristoneura; species Choristoneura fumiferana. The sequence goes on from NC_133500.1 coordinate 6,998,964, forward strand.
CCGAATTTTAAATCGACTGGCAGATCTATGGATTACGCGTACAATAAAACACCCAAAAACGAATTGCACAAAAACCTTCCTTATTTTGACCATTCTGGGCACGAAAATGTAATCATTGGAATGATTTCAAACAAAATACCCTTGAAGTATTTGCCTATGGGATTTCTGGAGATAAGCATCTTTTGGAATACTTCAAAGAAATTCCGTCTGTTTACATAAACAATTTATTTTATACAGGGTGTCAGCCTGAATTCTATTTGCCTAATCCGTTGGAGTGAATGGTATGTGACCCAAGAGACCCTGTACAATTAAGGCTTAAAATTGGAAACGATGTAGCGATGCTACGGGTCCGGTGAGACGAAAAGATTTATAATGGTAGAATGGGAACGACGATTTGGGAGTTGTCGGGAACGAGAGCTGTTTACACATAACCCTCCTTCTTTGGGTAAAAAGAAACGTCTATTATTTCCAAATTATCTATGTAATGCCACCGTATCCCACCAATGCTAGGTTAATATAAGTAGATACTTCAGGGGTTGTTTCACCATCCATTGATTAGTTTTAACTGACGATTAAATGTGATGCCGTCTCCGTCTATTTCGTTCGTCATTTAACCGTTAGTTAACACTAATCAATGGATGGTAAAACAGCCCCTTAATATAATCTTTTCCTAACGTTTACCAATCAATTCAAATAAGTATTTTAATTACAACCAACTTAAGCAGTCCCTCGGACTCCAAGCAAACGCTATCGATTCTCCCCGTCTTGTAATGTAATTAGTAGGTACAATCATTTAATGGAATACCTACGGAGTTGCCTTAAGGCCGGTACGCTTATCATTAGCTAATTCTGTTTAGTTAGCCGCTCTATTGATTGCTATGTTAATAGAAATGACGTTTATAAATTGGGATTGTGTTTATTTTTTATTATTTACATGTTCTTTTGTGTCGTTTGTAAAATTGGAAATGTTTGTATCGTTACCTCTTTTGTTTCGTTTTATTGATTAAGGGCCTGTTTCACCACTTGTCGACTAACTTTAAGTGATGTATATCAGGGATGCAGTCTCTGTTTGTTTTTTCCGAATAAACAAAGACGGCATTACTTTTATCTGACACTTAAAGCAGTGGTGAAACAGTCTTAATTGAATTACATTCATATTTAACATCGACATTGCTACAATTATATTATTTATTATCCTTACGGCGTTTTCATCATTTTCTAACCAATTCCTGGTAAATTGAAAATACAAACTGAAATATAGATGCACAGAAAAACCAGAAAAATATGACCAGCACTGGGAATCGAACCCAGGTCCTCGGTATTCCGTACCGCGTGCTATACCGCTACACCACTGATGGTCAACGGTACAGACACGAATTTCCCCTATGCACCTCATATCTCAGCTTGTTTGTTTCTTATTTAGCCACTTAAGCAGTGCAATCTTAATTTGATTGCTTAGTAACGACATCTCTTCTCCGGGTGAGCGGTTAGTTCCAATGGAGTGCCGAAAGTTTCTCGATGAGGGCTACGGTATAGATGTCGCTAGCGTCACTGCTTAAGTGGCTAAATAAGAAACAAACAAGCTGAGATATGAGGTGCATAGGGGAATTCGTGTCTGTACCGTTGACCATCAGTGGTGTAGCGGTATAGCACGCGGTACGGAATACCGAGGACCTGGGTTCCATTCCCAGTGCTGGTCATATTTTTCTGGTTTTTCTGTGCATCTATATTTCAGTTTGTATTTTCAATTTAGGTTTTACGGATGACCGTAAAAGTAAAAATTTGGAATTGAAATAAAAAATACAAAAAGATTCCAAAAAACAATCTTGAATTCCTGGTAACCATATCAAATACCAGAAAGGTATCAGAGAGTAATGAACCAGTTTTTTTATCTAGCCAATTGCAAATTTACAAGTATAAACAGTTCCAAGAAGCTATGTATTTGATGGGTGTTCAATCTATGAAATATTTCAAGAAATAACGAGATCGTTACCAAAATAAATTCTACAGCGAAATAAATCGCACAATATCATGCCGCCTTCAAATCAACACAGCTAAAGAATCCTTTATCGATCCACCCAATCCCGTTGAAGAATTACTCGGAATTTCATTCGGAACCAACAAAAATGTCATCAACGTAAGCCAATCCAGAATTTTTCAATCCTCACCTCGGCTGGGGGTTTCCCTCCGATCGAGACGCATTCCAAAACGATGTTTCTGTCTTCTGTGGTGGAGTAGAAATTGCCTTGTAGGATTTTCGGTGGTTCGGGAGGCACGAGCACAGTGAGTCGGGCGTATCGTGACCTGATGGCTGGCTCACCTGCGAACAACGTCGTTATTTATGTCATTGTGTAACTGTGACTGTGACCTAATTTATGGACAGGCTTTTGTTTAGATGGCCCCATGCGTGGCGACTGGCGACTGAAAGCAGAATTTTGTCAGGATTTCTGTTCCATTCTGAAGCATTGTGTGAATTTCTAAATAGGTAATCATTGTCGTTTTCAGCTGTACTTGCATTAATATCTGCCACAGCGGAGCGTCCAAAAATATTTGACACGTCCTACCGGCCCCATTTTGCGCGCTTTGTTGTGCCAGATATTGGTGCTAGTGACTGTACAGGTTTTGGGTCAAGGTGCAAATATACAAGGTGTTAATTATTCAACTGAGAACTTTAAGCACTCCAACTGTATTTTTTTAAATGCTTTACATTAAACTAACGAGTTTAATGCAAATAATGAAATATCCCTAATTATTTAAAAATTATATTCATTGTAATTTTACTTGATTTCTACTTCTACCCTCAAAATTTGTGCTTGTTAGTTTCGCTTTGTCGTTTTTGTAGAAAATTAAAACTGATGGAAAAGCAGCCAGTATTAATTTATGTAAATAATATGCAACCTTAGACATTTAATTAGGATGTTGTGTTTATAATCTTTTAGACTGGGCACAGTAAAATAGGGATTTAAAAAAATGTTAAAAGGCTTTAAGTCTAGTGTACCTAGCCTCTTGTTCTCTCCAGTCTGAACAAACTACTTCCAAGTTTTTAGTTATTTCTGTAATTAACATACAGCATCATTAAATTAATATTGTACCTAAAGGACATTCTTTAAGTTAGATATAGACTTGTCATGTAAAAACGCCGATTCTGAGTTTTTTATCATACTACATTTACCTTCCGCCGCCTAACTTTGCCTGAAAGTTCATTGCCCCGACTAGTACGACTAAACCACAAAATCTATATGGGTATAATTCCAATAATTGAATAGGCACTATACCGTTAAGCGATTCGAACACAATCCGGGAGTAACGTAAACACGTCGCATAAAAAATGTATCTCAAAAATGCGTCAAAACTGAGTATTAAGTAATGAACTTTTAGGCAGATTTATATGGCGCGTGGTATAGCCTTGTTTTGCCTCTAGTGTAAATTTAAAGATCAAGACCCCAACCAATTTGCAATTTTTACTTCCAATCTATAACCAAAACACTTGGACGTATGTTAGCAAAAACGTTCCAAAGCATTGTCGTTATTCTTTTATTAATTGCTTTTGATTTTACTGAAAGTAGTTCCAAAATCAAAAAAATAATTGTTGATGACGTTTTTACTAAAATACGTCATCCACTTGTCCATCAATGCTCCTTTGTTTAGTAAATTATTCAAAAAAATAAACAGCATAATTTAATACTTCAACTACACTTTTGGGTCCCAACTCAAGATACGAATTTAATAATCCAAGAATAAAGACAATGAAGACTCCGGTTCCCTTCAGATAGTTTCCTGTGAAACTTTCTGTTTCGAAGCAAGTTTGCAAGTTAAATAGTGCAAAGTTGTACAATTTTGCCGCGAGCTAGTCTATCCATTGTTTTACGGTTGATAAAAACAAAGTTTCTGTTCTATTAGCCTCATGTAAATTGTTCATTTCTCTTGGTTTTTGTTTGCTTTTCTTTGTCTTTGTAATGTTTTTTTAGTTTCAAGAAGCTGTTGCTTGCTAGGAGATGGGATGTTTATATAAAAAAAATTGAGTACCTAACGGTTATTTATGTAAACGAACTTTACTAATACACAGGGTGTAATCGTTAAGTGTAGTCAGGCGATTATGCCTTTAATAAATATAACAGACATTAGAGAAGTTTAGATTAGATTTTATTTTGAAATGGGCATCGTACAAATTTGTCACATTAGCCCATAGGGCAAAAAATTAAATAACAAGAAAACAAAATATGTACATCTCACAATTGACGATAACTAACATCTTGTCACATCAGCCAACTTGAAAAGCATTAACGCCATGTCTGAGGCAGCTGAGCTAAAATACCTGTATAACTTAAAAACAGAAATATCCCACATATTTACTTCAAACGTACGCCGTTAGTTGAAAGCCTTTAGTTAAAATGCCTAGTCATTTCACCATTATCATATGATTCATGAATTATTTTATTCACTTATCATATCAATCGATTATCATCGAGCGGAAAAATTTCACACAGTCACGGGACAAATTTGTCTTATATAGGGTCCAAGAGCTAAAAACAGAACAGTCCTGGCAATTGCGTTACTTTTCCTTTAACAGAAAACATTGTTAATTTACTGAATGAGGAAAAGGAATTCTACCGGTGAAATAAACAGCGGGACGATGGAACGGTCATTACCGGCCGTGTGATTAGCCCACTCTGAAGCATTTTGCCCATTTGGGTTTACATGAGAACTTAAATACATAAATCGGGCAATTACCTATGTACAGTAAAATAAAAACATACAGTCGAATTAAGAACCTTCTCATTTTTTAAATCGTTTGAAAATAGGTATTCTGAAATAAATAATATGAGAGACAATGGACGGGTCATTACCAGCCATGTGATTAGCCCACTCTGAAGCATTTTGCCCATTAAGGTTTACATGAGGAATTACATGAATCGGCCAAATATGCACAAAACAAATAGGTATTCAAAAAAAATCCAGAGAAACAAAACCTATAGGGTATTTCTAGTTGTCCTAGAAACTGGATATTTGGTACGAAGTTAGTTCAAAAGCGCAACCAGTGAAAATCTAATAGTTTTTATTTTAGTATCTATCTGTCTACGTCACAGTAATTAAATCTAAGATCACCCCAAATTGCGTACATTTCGCGCTGTGAACAAATATTGTGCGCCATTTTGATGTAAGAAACATGCAGTCTATACATAGATGTCGGTGATTAGCCCCGTGCCTAAAAGGTACATTAATTTTTTTCCTGTCGCGATGTAACTTTGGTAACTTTGCATTATTTCCCTACTTTATATTATGTACCTATAATGTGTCTTTATAACTCTGAGCTTTGAGTTTTAAGATTTGATCACACGAAATTATCGCCAAACTCAATACTTAAAAAACTTTACGCGGAAGCTTCCGATTGTACAGCGTAATCTTTATTAAGCAGCCTTTCCCTAAGTCAAATTCTCTCCTAACATTCAACCGTTTTACTTAAAACAAGATCAAATTTACTTAACGGCTTTGGGATAACGATCAAAGAAAATGTAGACCCGATTACTTAAGAAATACAAAGTTAACCCTAAATCACGAAACAAAAGCTGAATGGCCCATAAGAGCTGCGCGATAAGAAAATTCTAACAGAGACATTACTAGACGGGAAATTTATCAAAAGGCACTGCGTTCTCGGCCTCACAAAGGGGATGTAAATTAATTTCATGGACCTTTTCGTTTGCATCTGAATGGAATACGTTTCACTTGAGGCCAAAAGGATCGAATCTCCGTAAAATTTCTAAGACGGCTTATTATGAATTCGCATAAATGTCACGATAGCTCTGTTAATTAATTTAGTTGAATAGGTCAGAAGCGAATGCGGTCGGAACAATTGTGCTAAAATTGAACGGTGTTATTCAGATTAACAATGTTTGACTTGTACCGAATACTGGTATCGATTGGAGATTCGGTTGCGATGATTAATTCCATCTCTTCGGATTGTGTTTGTACGATTAAATTGTTTCGTTCTGATACAACTGTTATATCTAGTAATGTTATAGTCTAGTAATGTAAAATTCACGGAAAATGTGTATATTTACTTGTAACATAGTAATTGTATAAGTACTGTGGCATCCAGTATGGATAAAAAAAACATGTTAAGCGTAAAATAAATACTATCTAACATCCAAAACTAAATCTATATATAAACTAATGTTACAAAATAAAAATATCATCCAAATTTTCTGCCTCAGGCATTGACCCCAAGACACTGGCAGCATTAATGTAATATATAAGTCTAGTAATAATATTCATATATTGTCATTCAGTGGCATTCGTCAAGAAATTTTTTGTTTTTACCTTCGCATTGTTGGTGGCCTTTTTAGATTTTGGTATAAATTGTAATATGTCCTTCGATAGCAATCATTTTTTAAAAAGACTTTTCTGTAAAGCTATCCACTAGAGCCTCAGAAAAGTTTTGATTCAATAGCTGGAAACAACTTAATACAAAATAAAACTTTAAATCCTTCGTGCTATTCGAGAATGCTGATTATGAATTTGAACTAAGGATCGCAATTCTAACTAAACTTAATATACTCTTTAGGCGCAACCGTAGAAAAGTTAAATACAAGTAAATCATACGTAAACGTCATAATATTTTATTTAGTCTGGAAAAACTTTTGAACTAAAATCAGGTCAATTGGAGCTTTTCCTACCATGGCTGGGAACAGCTATATTCGCCCCGAATTTAGTAAAAAAATATATAAAATATATGATTGATTACTGACATTACGAATTTAAATAACTGTTGGTAATAGAGACTTTTATGGAAAACAACCAATAATCAGAGTTCAATATTTTTATGAAGTTTGAAACACCTCTCTAATTTTCTCTAAGTAGTGATTTGAAATTTTGTACGAATTTTTACCACTTTTTTAGCACCCGGGCAAAATCGTTATACAAGCAACTTTCACGGTAGCGATTGATACAATATCGCAAACCAGGCAAACAAACTGACAAAAAGTGATCCTTCAAGGACTCCTTTTAAGGTACAACCCCAAAAAATATAATTAAGCTTATTACAAAGCGCCGATCCTCTAACCAAGCGAGTCAAAGACTACTCAAAAGGAAATAAAACGCTAATGGAAATATTATAAATAATTTAAAACACGAAAAGCAAATCCCCATTGAGTGCGGACGATGGAAAGATCCAAGGGAAAAAAGGGGGAACATTTGGCCAGAGGTTTCGCGAAGTGCGCAGCGAGATTTTCAATTTATAAAAGGCAAACATAATTTCGCGAGGCGGGGCTCAAGAGAAACAATTGCGCGCGTAGAGGAATATTTCTTTTTCCAGTTATAAAGGTTAAGACGTTACTCGTGGCTTAACTGAGTTAGTTTGTGTGGTACCTAACTTGTTATCGGCTAGGTATTACAAAATTCTTTTGGAACATTTGGTATGATCAGAGTAAGGATTTTCATAACACGCTGAGATAAAAGCAAACCATAGAATCGACATTTAAAATTTAACTCTTATTCATTTCATACTTTCTCATTTTATTACATTCCAAATTAAAGGTATTATTATCCTTACTAATACAATATATATGTACTAATAAATGAAAAATGTATGTTTGTTTGCTACGTGAACCGAAATTTAGTATTTTTTTTCAAACAGCTGGCAAACTGGAAATAGTTTGAGACCCTGAGAAGGACAAAGGATACTTGTTGTCCCCGCTTGTACGAATTAGATGGAAGAGGTCGCTTATTAGCGATAAGTTCGCCTTTGTAACTTTTTCTACTTATCTGTACTTCTTTTACATACTGTAATGTGTGCATACATCTTGACTGTCTGCTGCCTACACCACAACCCTAACGCCTACACCAAAGAACCGATTCAAATAAAATTTGGTATGGAGATAATTTGGTATCCTGGAAAGGTCATAGAATAGTTTTCATCGCAGAAAATTGCATAATTCCTACGGGATAGCGGTAAACGAATTCCTTGCAGACGGAGTCACCGGCAAAGCTAGTTACCTATAAAATGTAAGTAGTAAGACCCTTTACTAACTTACCCTTAAAGTTTGCGATATACGATATTAATAAAAATACGCTGCATTTTACTCCTTACTCGCTCGAAGACGGTCTAATCCACTATTCATGCTTATTACATAAAGTTCTTTTATCGCACCCTTAGGTACAATAACTTCTACTTTAATTATCTCTACATTTGCAGCAGAAGTAGAAGTTTGTAGAATTAATATTAAAATCTGACAAAATGCTGGACGAATGAGTTGATTCCACTATTTCGCAACCGCAATACTTCTCTACTGAATGTGCATAAAGAACTTTTAAACAGTTTTTCATTATTGTTGTTCAGTTTAAATCTAGCTTGCTCCTTGTCAAAATAGATAAGTATCTACTAGTACTATAAATGTTCACGGAGTAAATTTAGTTTATTTAAAATCCGACAGATGTCACTGGGACCGAATTAGATGGCGCTATCGTTTGGTTCCCTCAGATGCTATAAATGGAAGATGATTGTTTAGTTGAATATACTTTGCAACATAATGTTAACTGTATGGAGTTTCATTTTATGAACCCTATATAGTAGACCCCTTCATTTTGGATAGTACGGGCATTTGTACACTATACTGAATCAAAAGAGCCTAAACTTTCTCATTCTGATCCGACGCCTGATAATAAGCTGGGATGATGATGATAATGAATTTACTAAAACTTTTTTTTTCTACGTTATATTCTACTTTAATTAAATATTAATTATTAAGATTAGCAGGAGACACAATCTGCTTTTTAGTCACATTCATAATTTCAATATGTGTTATTTCATCCCAGCCTGTATACTGTATACGTCCCACTGCTGGGAGCAGGCGTCTTCTCAGAATGAGAGGGCTTGGGCCGTAGTTCCCACGCGGGCCCAGTGCGGATTGGAAACTTCACACATACCATTAAATTGCTTCGCAAGTTGTGCAGGTTTCCTCACGGTGTTTTCCTTCAACCGTAAAGCTCGTCATAAATTTCAAATGTAATTTCGCACATGATATAGGTATCGTTATAATCATCATGTCATAAAACATACTTAAACTTGAAGTAAAAATTAAAATTCTGCTGTTTGAACTGGCCAATCAGAGTGCAAATATCGATGTAGTGATTTTGCAATATAAGAAAAATAATTCCAAAAATTCATAAGCCTACAAGGCCAAGATACTTCCAAGAATTATAAACAATATAAACGTTATTATTTCAACCAGTTATAGTGATTTATGGTTCAAATTACATTGAACACCTTCGATAATACTCATTTAATTTTGTACTGAAAAATAAATTGCCTCCGTTTCGAGGCTTATTTTTCGGGCCATTATGTTAAGTAAATATTGAAATTACTACGTATTCCTTGTAATTTTCTTCTGCTATATTAAAAATCTGAAGTTTTTGTTGTGTAAGTGGAAAGCGGTATGTTTGGATTGAGAAATATCCAACTTAAATTAAGTGAGTCGTTATTTTGAGGTGGGCTTTGCAAATTTTTTTTGAATGTTGAAAAGAGTAAGTCAGGAAACTACTTTAAATACAATAATAACGGTGTCTAATCATGTACGTAAAAACTTTAGAAAAAAAATACTAATCGAAACTTGCTTTTTTCGTATCCGGTTCGAGGGACCAAGTTGTTTTATCACTTTCATAAGTAGTTTCATGATAAGTTGGCTAGTAGAATCCCATAAAGGGAGAAGCTCGCTTGTAGATATATCTCAGCATTTTTAAATTGTGTTTATTTCTCTTTTTTGTACAATAAATTTAAATATGTGTGTTGTCAGCGTCATGAAATTTAATCACGATCTTCCCGTAGCAAATCTGTCTGTCTCTTTTAATAAACTTCGACCCTATAACTCTTATATCGTTAAGCGTATTTAAAAATATATCACATGACAATAGTAACTACTTGAGTACGCATAGCCGCTCAGTCTCGACCAATCAGGCGAATGGATTTGAATCACACACAATACAATGTCATGTAATTGATGTTGATGGCACACTTTCATACTTTGTATGTAAAGGGATAGTGGCAAATGAAATGTTAAATACACATACGAGTATGTTCAGTAGTACAGTTGGCGTGTTCGTTAATAATAAAGTCATACGTAAATACGTAATAAAGTCATGACGACCAGATGGCCTAGTGGTTAGAGAACTGACTACGAAGCTTGAGGTCCCGGTTCGATTTCCGTGTCGGGGNTACAAAAAATTTTTAGGGTTCCTCTCATTGACGTAAAGTGGGGGTGTTTTTTTTCTCATCCATCCAAGTGTGGGGTATCGTTGTTGGATAGGTGTTTAAAACCATCAGGGTTTCCTGACACGATTTTGGATTCAGTAATTTGTTTGCGAATATTCAACTTTAAAGTTCTATCGAGCGTCCCTCCCCCTCCCTCCTCAAATCTAACCCGTGGTGGAAAAATTTGGAAAAATTCAGGATCGTAGTAAGTATATCAAACTTACAAGAAAAACTATAATGGCTAAGTTTGCTTGAGAATTATTATTAGTTTAAGAGTAGCTGAAGAACGCGTTAAGATCACTTTTACTTATGTCTTTATGATCGTTTTTAACAATTTACCCATTAATTGGAAGTCATGTATTCGTCCACCTAAGCATGATAGATTAGCTTAGTCTTAAAGCAGATTAGGCGACACTCGAGCCGATCGTCTTGTTACTATGGGTTCGGTACTGGTCAAACGGGTAATGACTGGGGTAAAGTTAGCACCTATTACTTGAACAATCTATAACTAAGTAGTGTTTCTTTAAACTATGAGCGAGTCTGCTTCTTATGTTTTCAAGCCAAATGGTTTGTAGGTAAAACATCATGTTTAATTAGCTACTAATTTTTTAAGTCTTATGTTTGACTCGGCTTAAGTACACTAAGGTGACTACTAGCCTTTTACCCGCGCCTCCGTCCGCGTAAATTAGGTTTTCACTATCCCGCTGCAGCCGCTGGAACTATGACATTTTCCGGGATAAAAACTATCCTATGTCCTTCCCCGGGAATCACACTATCTGTATACCGAATTTCATAATAAATCGGTTCAGCTGTTTATACGTGATGAAGTAACAAACAAACAAGCAAATAAACAAACAGACACAAACTTTCGCATTTATTATATTAGTGGGATATCAGCCACATAGAGAATCTCCGAAACAAAACGTCCACAATGTAATTTTTGAGTATTTCCGTTGGAATTAATGGATATTAAATTGGAGGAATGGATATTAAATGTCCACTGACTAAAAACAGGCGTTCATATTTCTAACGAAATATCTGCCCGGCTGATTGAATCCAGGACCTCAAGGTTTGTTATAGGGTCTATAATCAATAAGCTATCAGCATATATTCGTATATCCGCTCATTAGATGAGTTGACACAGACACGTTCGCTTTACATAAATAGGTACATTAAGGTAACGGCGCCTATTACCGGGGTATCGAAATCGACGGCCATCACCGCGGCAATTTAAAATACGCATTTTATAATCAAACCGATAGATTTCTTAAAAAAAAATTTTACAAGATAAAAGCTTATTTAGTCGACTCACGGATCTATTAGCGCTAGTGTATGTGAATGAATCACACATCTCTCAATTCGTGATTTCCGAAATGGCACCGACGGAAGAGGATTTGCCATACTAACGCGTGACACCACATACAAGCAGACTCGAACCTTATTTAGTGTTTTACAAAATATTTATGGCAATTGAACTAATATTATGGTTTTTAAATGGCTTTTTATAGTTTTTAGTACGAGTTCTGAAAACTTTTTGTACATTTTTTGGCCGGAAATACGATATAAATGGAAAATAAAATACAGCGGCGATAGGCGCCATTTTTAACTGTTGATTGTAATACCGTGGTATATCACGGTAATAGTTAAAGTGGTAGTTTTGGTTCTTCAAGCTTTATTTTTGGTATGAATTATCGTTTATATAATTTGTTACAGTTATTCCAATCTTGATCTATTCACGCTTTTAAAAAACTATTTCCGTGGTATGAAAAGTATTAACAAAATCTTAAGTTTTAGCAAAAACTTCAATACTGAATTTGTAGTTTCTATAGAAACCGTTATTTTGCCAAGTTGTTTAAATATTGCGATGAAATTTTATATTTACTTACCAGTTATGTAATTTTGGTTATATGCCAAGGATGTAATAAGTATATTTGATTTGTAATTCAAACACAACTCTATCCTATAGTTTTTATAGGTCGGAATTAGATTTTACAATACTCCAAATTAAGCCAATTAACGATGGTATGATCGCATAACCCTCGGTAATAGAACGTGTGGGAATCTATTACCGACCCATTCAATTGTCTTTGGGTCGGTAATAGGTTCTTAAAGAAGTCCCTATTACCGAGTGACATTTTATTTTTCTGTTAAAATAATTCACATTTAGGGTACCGTAAGTGCAGATTTTTTTGATAAAGTTGTGACTTTACTCAGCATGCATACATCAAACTATAACTGGTGGCATAAGCATCATAAAATACAATGAGCTGGATACACTATTCGAATCATACTTTAGTTTTTTATTTATATTTTCTCAAAAATATTTGATGTACAATATATTATACAGAACCAAAGCCATAACCCTTTTTTAATCCCTCGGTATTAAGTTCCAAAACATGTGTCGGTTCTTTTACCGATGGTAGAAAATTGCCGTTTTTTATACCCTCGGTAATAGAAGTTCAATTCGCGGTAATGGAATCACAGCCTGTCCATTACCACGGTAATAGAAGATTTGGGTATTTTGATTTCAATAATTATTTTATCAAATACTAATAACTAAAATGAGCCAAAAGTTAAGACACTGAAAGTTCAATAAACGCTCTTAAATAAAAAAAAAAATCTCGTTTGTTAAGGAGCTTTGATACCCTTAATTTTTGGGACTCATTTGAAAACTTCCTTAAGAGTCCGCAGCAAGCTTGATTCTCCATACAAATCGTAGTTACGTCCTTATTTTAAAATAACAAGTAGCATCATCATGATTTTTTGTAAATACAATGAGATAAGGCATATCTAGGCCTGAAATTAGTTTATGACTCTTGAAATGGTATTACAAAGAAAATAGAACGAGTACAAGTTTTGCATTTTAAGAGCCAAAAACCCTGTGCAGTTCGGTTAAATACTACGGCCAAAATATAGTTCAGATTGAAGTCAAAACCTATTTCCGGCATCGACTAAACTATGTAGTTTCATAAGAAAAAGCATTTTTCCGAAATGATTTTGTGGTTTTCAAATGAGAACGAAACTACGAAAATCAGTAAAAAAACTATACATTTTTTATGCGAATCTGCAGCGAATCACTCTAGCGCGGGGAACGGTACGGGGAGGCGGTACGCGCCGCCCTTTGTCCTTGGTTTACGCTGGCCCTGCGTGTGCGTGCGTCGCTCGTTAGTAGTGACTCGTCAGCTGTGCGCGAGAGTTACGTAATATTATTTTGGTGAATTCTCTTCGTATCATAAACGCGATCTAACTACTTACGACTTGGACTGATAACGGATTTGATATTTCTTGGTGATACTGGTGGTGTGTGTGCACATACTGTTCGACGACCTTGGCTTTCTTATATGGACTTTGCATTTTTATGTTACAAAAATGGATAAACAGGGTAAGTACCTACCTAGATGCATTTTAGTCAATATTACCAAGTACTTATAAAAAATGGGTCCATATATCGGCTCGCATACTGACAAACGATGATTTGGACAAAAAATAATTATGGTTTTACTAGAAAAGAGAAAAGAGTACCTATGCGAACTATGGCGCTCCCATAAAAAATAATTATTAATGTTCTTGTTTCCAGAAGTGAAAAGATCATCGAAGACAAGATTATGGTTATCGCTCGTAGGAAAAAAAAAGGACCGGCTCGTCATAAAAAAGAAACATTAATCCTAATAGGTAAGTTATAACTAGGACAGTAGCGTAAGATTTTTCTTCCTTGTCCTCTATTACAAGCTTTTATTTAGTTTCACCTGTCCCGATATTTGTCTGTAATCAAATCTTGCATTCGACCAACTTCTAGCAGTCGGATTGACTTGAAATTTTGCATAATTATGTAAATTGCGTGACAATACAATAATCTGGTAGCTGACATCCTGGTAGTC
>NC_133500.1:7013332-7016755 GCF_025370935.1 Choristoneura fumiferana
ACATTATTACTTTATACCTGTCAGTGATGAGATGACACTAACTGGGAGGTGCACCCCGAAACCATGGCTAACCCACGCTTACTCTCCAGGTTTCTTAACGACAACTTTTACTCCACGCTACTGGTGTTGTGTCTATGTAGCGAATATCCCCTTTAGCACATTATTGACCTTTATTTTCCTTACTTATTCTTTAAAACACATGCTACAATTGATAATATCGCTTGTCTTTGTCTCTCGTTGTGTACTTTTTTTTATTTACCTACACTTCCTATTCTCTTGAAACCCCAATAAAAAACTTTTTCAAAAACCTAAATGACACAACTAGCTTGCTTCCCTAAAACCGTTTCCCAGAGATCCAAGATATCTAGCTAGGCGTACCTACTACAACCAAGCCGTAACATATTTGTTTAACAGCATTATTGACTTAAGATCTGTAACGAACGGTCAACATACCTACTTAAACCACAACTATCTATCCACTCTCCCGTATAGATAATGTAAGATAGGGACAACACTATTCTTCAGATTTAGCTGGGGCTTGGAAATTCTGACACTTTGGTATTATGAGCCATTAGCAAGATTACTGTTTGTTATCTAAATGATACTGTAGTGTTGGATGTTCCCACGATGTTAGTTTGATTGGTTGGGTTTTCGAAATTTTGAAAGATCTGCAGAGATTTTTTGTTTGTTGTTACAGTTTATTCCCTTGCATTTGTTGGCATTTGACCATATCACATTCGCATTTGATCTTACTCTTTACTCTCTGCGTGACGAAATGCTGCTTCTTCTAGATTTGTGTTAATAGCATCCCTGAGACCAATCCTAAGTCCTAAATTCAAGTAATTATTTAAGAACACCTACCTTTTACTCTATTCTTATTATTATTTATTATTGAACCTAGGTATTTAGAGGCAATTTACGTAAGGACGTTTTTTCGACCCTCACCCTACGAAAATAGAAATTATTTGCAACACTCAAACCTGCTAATACTTAAAGCCAAACATCTTTTAGTTTGCCAATGACTTATCAGAATTATTCCGAAGTATTTTCCTATCTCACACTGTGTGCAACCCTCCTTCCTCTTTGGTGCAACCTAAATGATAATGTTGATGTCCCAACTGCAGATAAACGTCAACAGTTCTAAAACTATATAACGAACTACAGACAGATTGTTTGAAAAAGATAACAGGACAATAAAACTTTATTACCAAGATTTCAATGAACGAGCTGTGCCGACAGAATGCCAAATCAAGTTGAAATCAATTGTGGAGATTTATAACCTAGCATGCGGGTGACGTCTGACGTGTCAATGAAAATAAATGGACATAGGAAATTATGAAATTTATGGCGATGGTTTGGAAAAAGAAATAAATGAGGATCCTTTGTTTGTATGAACTACACAAATACAAATATTTTATTTCAGACTTCGAATCCATAGTGTTAGGTATTTAGTTGGAAATTATAATGTTATCGCTATGGTTAGTATTTTACAATTAAAATATAAATAAAGCTTGAAAATGAAAGTCTAACAAAACATACATAAATTGCATATGCCATCACATTTTAAGCCTTGTATCATGTCACCCGCATCATAATCTGCAAATAAAAGCATACTGTACGCCACGTTGTTTCAATGTGGATTTACCGTAAGTTTCTTCCTGTGCATCCCTATTAAATTTTGACTTATACACTTGCTTTAGTTTTCCTGGACGTATTTGTGTGTGTTTTTATGGTTTTACTTTCTTGTAACAAATTACCTATTATAAAAAATGATGACTGTGAATTGTCTTATCATCCTACTGATATAAATGAGAAAGTTTGTGAGTATGTTTGTTACTCATCACGCAATAACACCTAAATTCATTCAGATTAAATTTGGTATGGAGATAGTTTAAGTTCCGCGGGAAACAGCTAGGTAACCATATTTTCCAAATTACTATCATTTTGTGATATAAATTGAACTTGATTAAAATAGATATGCTCAGAATACCTGTGAGTATCTAAGAGAGGACAAAAAAACTGAATCACGTTTAAAATTACAAGGGACATTTTTGGTGAAGTCAACTCAACTCTCGGAATGTACTAAAAATACTGACATAACGACTGGATGTTGATGTCATGAAGAAGAGTTATGAACCCGGGTAGGGAATAGATGTGGAAAATTTATGGAAGCTATTAATTCGTTTAGTTCACGGGTTTCGGTAAAATTAAATGGAATTGAGTTGTCAGCGCTACCATAAAATGTGCGTTGAGTTGTTCTGAAATTGATACTTACAGCAATATCGGGCACGGAAACGGATCAATATAAGTAATATAGCTATAAAAGAAGAAGAGAGCCAGGGTGGCCTAGTGGTTTGACCTATCGCCTCTCAAGCAGAGGGTCGTGGGTTCAAACTCAAACCCCGGCTCGCACCTCTGAGTTTTTCGAAATTCATGTGCGGAATTGCATTTGAAGTTTACCACGAGCTTTGCGGTGAAGGAAAACATCGTGAGGAAACCTGCACAAACCTGCGAAGCAATTCAATGGTGCGTGTGAAGTTACCAATCCGCACTGGGCCCGCGTGGGAACTATGGCCCAAGCCCTCTTGTTGAGAGGAGGCCTGTGCCCAGCAGTGGGACGTATATAGGCTGAGATGATGATGATGATGATGAACTATAAAGACATCGTTATTCGTGAAAGCGAAATATGAAAAAATAAAGATAATGCCTTCCTATTATAAGTTTCAAAGTATATCTACAAAGGAAATCTCTTAGTAGTAATTACTAACGGGCACCGTATGTACAATTAAAGAAGACGTTGTTCCAATACAAATACTTAATCCCACGTTCGACACCTTACAAATGAAATGACAAAATAAAAACATTGATTTATAGTAGCGTCAAAAATTAAGACGCAATATCATCTTAACGCCTACACTTGACCAGCGAGTAAAGATCCACAGAGTTACACTTATTGTCCTAATTGTGGTACATTTTCTTTGATCTAGGGGGGGGGCAGGGAAGGTCTTTGTTGTCTGGAGCTTTAGCTAATACCCTGAGTCAGAGGCTGAGAGCAAAAAAGCGTGTAATGAACCGTAGCTTGGATATCATGGGTCGCTTGGCTTTTGGAGGCTTGGAAATAGAAGGGTCAGTGTTTGACTTAAAATATAATATCCCAAGTTAGGCTGTTTAAAAGTCACTGGCATATTTAAACTCGTTACAAAAGAAACGCGCTTTAATTAGGTAGAATATTTGGATTAGAATAATCTGTCCCAAGTAGGCCTACGATTTTTAGAAAACATGAAATAATTTTAAAATCATCAACATTAAATATTCATAAATACTCTACCTATGGCCTCACATCAGCTACTATAGACATGCATCTAGTAAAGGACCGTAAATAAATAAAAACGGGTAAAAAAAAAACAATCCAAAGTCTAGATC
>NC_133500.1:7016855-7017370 GCF_025370935.1 Choristoneura fumiferana
TTTACCGTATGCATTACGAGGAGCATACATGCTTTAGCAACTGTGTTAAAGTAATTAAAATTCAACCCGTGAAATACTGTTATTGAGTATAACTCCGATGGTCAAAAAAAAAACAAATCGGTTCATAAATGACGGAGTTCTGATGTAAAAACACATTAAAAAACCCCTTCTTTGAAATCGGTTTAATAAAAACTAAAAATCAATCAAATCAATCAAAATAAAACTAAATCCAATCAATGCCAAAGTGTTATAGGTTCAAGTTGTTTTTATTTTATTGTATTTTAATCATTTTGATATAAATAAATAAAATAAATATGAGTTAAACAAAAAAAGTAAAAAGTGGATAGTTTTACTTCAAAATATGCGAATTTGACAATTAGATGTCTAATCTAGGAAAAAAACATGGTATTATCTCTCTATGCTATTTCTATTTTAGAAATTCCCATTATTTTAGTGGGTTTTTTATATTTTATTTGAACCTAATAATTTCACACATCTTCCACGTTTCGTTTGAT
>NC_133500.1:7021585-7037102 GCF_025370935.1 Choristoneura fumiferana
AGTCACAAAAGGTACTCTCAGAAAAAAAGGGGAATTAACAATGAAATTTTTAACAAAAAACTTATTTAGTTACTTGCATTGTCATCCAAGCTACATTTTCGAACTAAATTTAAGGTTATCCAACCACGAGAAGTGGGTAAAATACTTTTTTCAAAATTTACTCCTTTCAAACAAACATGAAAAGCTAAATAAAAGCTTATTATAAAAAAATAAGTTTTTAATAAAAAAAAAAATACTAGCTTTTTTTGCTGACTGTACTTTTAGTTAGCTGTACTTGTATTATCATACAAACTACATTTGCATACCAAATTGTGAGTCGATGCCATTAACTGCTGAAGAGTTCCGTCCGGTGGAGACAATCCTGGCCGGACTACCAGAATGTCACTACTAGATTATTGTATTGTCACGCAATGAGGGCTATAGTTTTTTGTCTCACTAGATGTGATGACTGTTGCTGAGGTTTTTAAGTATGGCTTTCAAAGTCTGTTATTACGGGCGTAAAGACAAAGTTTAGATCTAAAATCTATTATTAATACACCTTAAAACCGTACCATAAAATATCGAGAGCCACAGTGTTGCATAGTCCCGTTTTGTTCGACAAAAAAGGGAGGAAAAATTTCGAAAGACAAAACTGTCTCAAAAACCGACATTCATTGCCCCCGGAACGCTTATTGCCATAAAAATTTCAGATATTGCAAAATATTCACAAAATTATTCTAATATAAAGTTACCCGGTTAGCTCACCACAAAAACTATGAGAATTGTGAGTCATCCATTTTGTGGAGTGATCCTCACGCTACAACTGGCCGGCCTCTAGTGGCGAATGATTACGTTGATAGCCCGCAATTTACATAAGATACCAAATTTCAAGTAAATCCTACAAACTACTGGAAGTTGGCCGAATTTAACGTGCAAGATTTGATTACAGACAGACAGACAACGGGACAGGTGAAACTAAATGAAAGCTTGTAAAAAAACACACTTAACCAGTTGTTCAAAATGTGGCAAGTGTGAGTGGGACTCGCGCACTGAGGTTTCGGCACCAATAATAATAACCTCAAACGTAGCCTATACGAGTATGTAAACTTCTAACAAACTTTCTCAAAGTTAATTTAGTTTCTCAAATAAATCGTGACCCATAAAATTCCACTGTAATCCAGACTCAATCTCTGTTGTTTATTGAGATCAAGCATTAAGCTATCCAGTTTCTAATTATCCTAATACCTGAAAGGAAACCTATTTAATTTCAGCCTAAAGATAACGGTATAATAAATACTATAAATATGCAAGAAAATGATATAACGAACCGAATCTGATAAAGAAAAAGAGCAAAGCAACCTAGCTATCCTCAATTGTTTTAGTTCGGGAAAAATCATACGAAAGTCACTTGTACTTATTACAATGACCAATAACAGACAAGTTTGCGTAGATAAAAAAATAACCAACGAATGGAAGGAAAAACAGCCAGTTCCAAAATATATGTACGGTATTTTTTTAAGCTATGGTAGAAACGTGTTGTATTTTTTTCTAGTCTGTACACGGTTTGTGAATAGTACGCCGGCAGTACGTCGTTTTGAGGCTCTGCAGTGGTGAGAGAGTGGGATGCGCTTATGGAGCGCCGGCATGGAGGTGTGAGACGCCGATATTATTGCACCGGTAGTGAGGAGTGAAAGAGATCAATAATGAGAGGCACGACGAGTTGAAAAGGGGATTTCAGATTAAGGTCGTTGTCGAGGCATAGAGTAGCGAGGCCGGGAAATTTGTAGAGTGATGGTATGTTATTTGTATTTAAGACGTGTATTTCAATGTGTCTCACCGAGGGTAAATGGCAATGTTAGTTCTACTTGTTTGGTATTTTTATTGCGTATGATAATATGACTTGTGGGTACCTAATGTTGAGACTAGAAAATCTTCTAGATTACAGACAATTGATGTCATGATGTCATAATTTTATAATAAGCGATGATAGAGTTTCAATGCTATGGTTTTATTACGAGTATGTTAGACTTAGATTGATTTTTAAGTTTTTTAGACACATGCCCTGTAAATTTAACACGCCACGTGTTTGTTATTATTTTTTTTACTATGCTTTAGTCGCTTAAACTCAGAAATATAAAGTTCAGTTAATCTAGGTATAGTCTGTCTCTTTTTCATAATATATCTGGGGGCACGGTAGTACCCCCCCCCCCCGCCAAGACGAAAAGAAGAGGTGGGGCATTACTTACCTTTTCTCGTTATTAAATTTCATAAGTTAATTGCGTTTTTAAGCACATTTCTCGAATACAAAAATCCATTGTTTTTAATACAGAATCCAACCAACCGATTGTCATGGCAAACTAGAGAGTAAACTGAATACAATATAATTTTCTAAGTTTAAACGATGATACTAACATTTATTGAACCAATGAACACTACCAAGATGCAAAACAGGTCCCGCCAGGATCAGCAAAGCTACTTTTTCGGCCAATACTTTCATCACAACACAAAATTTTCTACATAACACTGTCCCTCTTTCTCGTTATAATCTATGACTCCTAGCCTGGCCAGGGCAACCGCTGCCTACATTCGCGCTCAGTCACCACCCGGGCGCCACGGATCGAGCCGCGTCGCCCCTCCCCCCTCGCTACTTACGCGCCATTCTCAATTTTGAATTTCGAAAAAAACAATCGAATCGCCGTTCTGATTCCAAAGCGTGTTTTGTTCAAAAATCTAGTGGCCAGTGTTTTTAAAAAATGGGATTAGTGTTACGGATGATGAATTTTGAGGTTTTAAAAATGTGATTGATTAATGATGAACCAAAAGGATTAATCTAATGAACGATTCCGTGACACGAAAGGTTAGTGATATTTTTTTAGGCTTAAAAGCTCGTTATGTAAGCTTTTTATGGCGCGATAATTTGTGGGAGCTCGAGTATTAATAATACGGATTTGTGATGATGTATGGATCGTGTTTTAGAACGGATTTTATTTTTCGGCGTGTAAAGGGCTTAGTCACTGGCTGTTACGGAATTCGCGTTTGTTTTTTATTTCCTTTTTTCGAATTAAACCTGCTATAGCGGCTACAGTCACTGTTTAACTTTTGTGCCAAATTTACCTAATTAGTGCATTGTTTTTAAATGCATGGTTTTATTAAAATAAGCATTGCTACGAATTGTGATCATCATTATTTAATTTTGTTTCAATATTTTTGTTGTATAATCTATGGTTCCGAATTTGATGACTCTCTGATCTATGGATATCTAGATGGTGACATTATGATATGGATATAAGAATCTGTCTCTGTAAACTTACGACTAAATAAAACACATTAAATATAAATAAAGTCTTATTAATACATGGTGTCAGAAGAAATTAAGAAAAATGTCAAAAGAAATGGAGGCCCTCACCGAGATACTCAAAACTCAAACGGAATTGCTGGCCAACATGCGGACGCAAATTTCAGAATTATCCAATAATAAAATGAAAAGTGATGTTCACGTCCCATGGCCCCCGCCTCTAAGCATTTCTGGCGAGACTTCGGCAGCGTTTAAGACATTCGAAGATGGTTGGGCAAACTATGTGGCCGCCACGGGTATGGAGAAATGGGGCACGGAGCGCGAGTCACAAAAGGCGAGTCTTCTGCTTAGCGCTATCGGTGCTGCTGCTAATAACAAATATTTATTTGATGTGGCTGATGCAACGAAGAGAAGTACCAAAGAGTTGATGGAAGTTCTTCGGGATCGCATGGTGAAAAAGCGAAATGTTATCTATAATCGCTTTATGTTTAACTCTCGAATACAGAAGGAAAATGAGCGGTTTGACAGCTTTTTATTGGACCTTCAGAAGCTAATAAGCACTTGTGAATACAAGGAATTTGAACAGCACCTTCTTCGAGATAGGATAGTAGTAGGCATCATGGACAGCAACCTAAAAAAAGAACTGTTGAAGGCTGAAAAGTTAGACCTGACACTAGCTATTGATATGTGCAGATCGGCAGAAGCTACTTCTGATCAGCTACTTGTTTTGCAAAGTCAAGAGAAAGAAATTAATAAGGTGTCAACATCAAAGGGAAAGAATGTTTGTAAGTTTTGTGGCGAATCTCACATTTTCAGTAAAAAATTGTGCCCGGCTTATGGAAAACAATGCCAAAATTGTGGTGCATATAATCACAATAAAAAAGTATGCAAGAAAAAGAGTAAGAAATATATTAAAGAAGTCGAAGATAGTTTCTCATCAGATGAAGAAGAGTTACACATTGGGAAAGTGGTACGAAGCAAGAGATCCGGTTCGGTGCATGGTGAAATGCATGTAGAGGTAAATAATATGCTGAAACCTTACCTTTTTCAATTAGACACTGGAGCGCAGATGTGTTTAATAGGCTATGAAGCATGTAAGAAAATTCTTGAAACTAAAAAACCTCAGATGTTCCCTTCTAAATCAAGACTTAGCACAATAGGTGGACACTCTTTAAAAGTAATGGGTGACATTTATCTCTTGTGTGTGATTAATAATCAAAGATATAAGATAAGATTCTCTGTGGTTGATTTCGACCATGGACCACTTTTATCTGAAAAAGCATGTTACAAGTTAGGCTTCATCAAATATTGCAAAGGCCTGTCCCAAATTCCCAATGAAAAAATAGACAGAAGGGAAGCAGAAAATATAATAAAAAAATATGAAAAGGTATTTCAAGGTTATGGTAAATTTTCAGGTGATGCCACTATAGAAATTGATAAAACTGTACCGCCTTCCATCCAAGCTGCTCGTCGTGTCCCCATGGCATTGCGAGAGGTCTTAAAAGATGAATTGCTGAGATTGGAGAAAGAAGATATTATCACCCAGGAAACAGAACACACAGCATGGGTAAATAATATTTTAGTTGTCAAAAGAGATAATAAATTCAGAATATGCCTGGATCCTATTCCACTGAATAAAGCAATAAAACGTCCCAATTATCAATTCACAACATTGGATGAAATTTTACCAGAACTGGGAAAGGCTAAAGTCTTCAGTACAGTGGACACAAAGAAAGGCTTCTGGCATGTTAATCTCACAGAAGAAAGCAGTAAACTTACAACATTCTGGACACCTTTTGGTAGATACAGATGGAAAAGGCTTCCTTTTGGCATATCTGCAGCACCTGAAATTTTTCAACAAAGATTAACTTCATTGTTAAGTGGCCTATCAGGAGTAGAGGTCATGGCTGATGACATTCTCATCTATGGGGTTGGTGAAAACATGACTGAGGCAACAAAAGATCACAATAGAAACCTAGAGAATCTTTTAATCCGGCTATGTGAAGCAAACTGCAAATTAAACAAAGACAAGTTAAATCTGTTACAAACATCAGTGAAATTTTTTGGTCATATACTTACAGATCATGGACTGGAACCTGATGAGTCAAAGGTTACAGCCATCAGGAACATGCCAACCCCAACCTCCAAAAAAGAAGTATTATGTTTTCTGGGTATGATAACATATCTCAGTCGCTATATAAAGAATCTCAGTTATGAAGCAAAAAATCTCCGGCAACTCACTTACAAGGATGCTATATGGAAATGGTCTGTTGCAGAAGAAGCGGAGTTCCAGAAACTAAAGAATATAATTTCAGATCTCAAATCCCTGAAGTATTTTGAAATGAACAAACCGGTCACAATGGAGTGTGATGCCAGTAGTGAGGGTTTGGGCGTAGTCATCTACCAAGAGAATCAAGTAATGCCTATGCGTCCAGGACACTTACAAAGACTGAAAAACGGTATGCACAAATTGAAAAGGAAATGCTAGCTGTTGTCTTTGGATGTACCCGTTTTGATCAATATATTAATGGATGTCATAAAACCATTGTGAAGACAGACCACAAACCCCTGATAAACATATTTAGTAAACCATTGTCACAAGCACCAAAAAGACTTCAGCTTATGCTCATGATTCTGCAAAGGTATAGTATTGATCTAGAATATGTAAAGGGAAAAAACAACAATGTAGCAGATATGCTATCTAGATCACCAATTCCATACAGTCAGGGCAAGAATTACATGGACAACATAGAAAAAGTATCTGAAGAATATAAATATTCAAAACAATTCAAAACATGAAAGAAACTAATTATTTGAAGGTATCTGACAAAATTATTGAAGAGATCCAGGAAGCAACTATTGCAGATAGCAACCTAAAGTCATTGACAGAATACATAATAAAGGGATTTCCTAAGTATGAAAATAGTATGCCTCCTGAATTGAAGCAGTATTTTAAATACAAACATGAACTCAGTACTGACAGAGGAATTATTTTTAGGAATGGGAAAATGTTAATTCCGGGAGCTTTAAGAAAGTATATAACAAAAATTATACATCAGAGTCATAATGGAGTGGTGAACAGTCTTCGTGTAGCACGGCACAATGTATTTTGGCCTAGAATGACTAAAGAAATAATAAATCATGTTGAATCTTGTGCTACCTGTTTGAAACATTCGTACTGCCAAAGATCCATGCCGATGATTAGTATTGAGATACCAGAATATCCATTCCAAATAATTTCTATGGATGCATTTGAAATAAGGTCAAGCAATAAAATACGAAGATATTTAATAACAATAGACCATTACTCAGATTTTTATGAACTGGATGATCTAAGTGACTTGTCTGCACATAATGTTATAGCTATCTGTAAAAAGAATTTCGCACGATATGGGGTTCCCCAGAAAGTAATTACAGATGGAGCCACAAACTTTGTAAATCAAGAATTCAAAAAATTTGCAGAAGCCTGGAAATTCCATCATGTGACTTCTTCCCCTCACTATCCGAAGTCTAACGGGAAAGCTGAAATTACAGTTAAGAAGGCCAAGCAACTCATGCTAAAAACTGCTGAAGATAAAGAAGATTTCTGGTATGCTCTACTTCATCAAAGGAATATACCATCAGCAAACTCTGAAGAAAGTCCAGTTCAAAAATTTTTTTCTAGAAGAACAAGATCAGGCATGCCTTTACTAGTTTCTCAACTAAAACCTAAAGTGGTACAGAATGTGACAGATTATATCAAGCGAAAACAAATAAATAGCAAAATGTACTATGACAAGAAAACACAAGCACTGCCCCCCTTAATAGAAAACCAGTCAGTATTTGTTAAGCTGCAACCTGAAATGGACAAGAAATGGTATCCTGGAAAAATAGTTGGGAGAGCAACAGACAGATCTTATATAGTTCAAGTGGATGGAAGGCTATACCGTAGAAATCGAGTTTTTATAAAGCCTCATAAGGACCATGTGGATCCGTTTTTAGAGCCAGATAGAGCTACTTCAGTCTCAGGAACTGCGATTATGATTGGAGCTAGGGCAGAGTCCCCTACACCGCCAACGGGCAGCCTGGAAACAGTAGAGAAGCCAGCTAACGCCCTGAGTGTGGGCGCCCCAGCAGGGAACAGCACGCAGTCAGCAGAGCAGGCGCCAATCAACCCGCCTGCGCAACGGCCACGCCGACACGTGCAGCCCCCCAAGTGGCAAGAAGATTATATCACCTACTAGTGATGGTATTAGTTTTTTTTTGTTAGAATCAATATTTTTTTTATTTTTTTGTTTTTTTTTTTGAGAAGAGAGAAGATGTTGTATAATCTATGGTTCCGAATTTGATTGACTCTCTCTGATCTATGGTATATCAAGATGGTGACATTATGATATGGATATAAGAATCTGTCTCTGTAAACTTACGACTAAATAAAACACATTAAATATAAATAAAGTCTTATTAATACAATTTTTTTCGAAAATTCAACACACATGATTATTGGATACATTCGTCTAGGATTCTTTTTTTTTCTATGCTACTTTGAAACATACTCCGAATTCACTAAAACTTTAATAAAAACAATATATATAATAAAACATGGATGTACCTGGGCGACCGAGCTTCACTCTGGCTAAAACTCAGTAACGTTCCCCCATAGATAAGATACTTAGATCGATTACTCATCCTCAAAAACCCTGCATGCCAATTTCATCGCATTAGAGCCTTTTTCGAGATCCGCGAAATGTGCAAGAATTGCTCGTTTAAAGGTATTAATAGATAGATTCAACATAGAGGTCATAAGATACTGGGAGAAATATTTAATTTGATATTTAATTAAATCTTTTATCGCGTGAGACGGTTACGAGTAATACCTGAAAATTTAACAGTAATTTAAATTGAAGAAAGTATCTATATCTACAGTTTTTTTTTTAAATAGCTATTTTTTTCCTATGGTTATTAATGGTGGTTCCGGAGGTTATATTATATTGATGCTGAATTTTTATTATTATTTAGAAATAAACAGTTTTATACAATTATTTTGCATTTTAGCTACAGCTAGGAATTCGTTTTGTATAAATAGACCTATAGTTCCCTATAATAAATCTAATATTAAGTACAGTTAACATTTGTCAAAAAATATGAAACACGTTTGTTTAAAGATACAACATTATACTTACGCAATAATAACATCATCAATTATAATAATAATATTAATATTTCAATAAACTATGAATTTATTTATAAACAAACTAATAATAAGATTGGTTTTTGGAATCTTTTTGTATTTTTTATTTCAATTCAAAATTTTTAAACAAACAAGCTGAGATATGTGGTGCATAGGGGAAATTCGTGTCTGTGCCGTTGACCAACAGTGGTGTAGCGGTATAGCACGCGGTACGGAATACCGAGGATCTGGGTTCGATTCCCAGTGATGGTCTTATTTTTCTGGTTTTTCTGTGCATCTATATTTCAGTTTGTATTTTCAAACAAACAATATTTACAATAATGCACAGAAATTAATAAATAAAGAACTGAAACTAACTTACTCTAATCCTAAAAATCTATATTTTAATAATTTGTAAACAAAATGCCGCACAATCATTTTTGCATTGAAGGTACCTTATTATTGACTCTACATATTATTATGGTAATGTTTTTAATTAATATAACAACCAATACAATGCAAAAAACCGCATTACTCGTAAAATCGGTTCGACACATTATGTGAAAAATGGAAACGAACATACAAACGCGCAAACGAACAACCTCTTTCACCAAAATGCATGTACAGATATAGAAATAAGGCACACGGGTCACTATTATATTAATAACTATAGCGTTTACCCGCGGCTTCGCACGCGTAAATCATTAGATACAGCAGTTGAATTTAAATTCCGGGATTTTATTAAATTCTCGTGGGAATTCCCTAAAATTACATCGTGGTTTTCATTGACGTTAAATTATCGTTAAACACCCATGCCAATTTTCATGATCTAAACCCAGCGGTTGCTATTTCGAAATTTTATCCCTATCCCGTGGGAATATCAGGATAAAAATTAGCCTATGTGTTATTCCAGATGTCCAGCTATCTACATACCAAATTTCATGTCTCTAAGCCCAGCGGTTATTAGTTTGAGATTGTATCCCTATCCCGTGGGAATATCGGGATAAAGGTATCCTATGGTTTAATCCAGATGTCCAGCTATCTAAATACCAAATTTCATGACTCTAAGCCCAGCGGTTATTAGTTCATGATTTTATTCCCTATCCTTGGGTTTTATTAATCCAGGTTATAAACTAACTTTTTGCCAAATTTCATCCAAATCCGTCCAGTCGTTTCAGCGTGAAGAAGTAACAAACATACTCACTCACTCACATGCTCACAAACTTTCACATTTATAATATTAGTAGGATTGAGGTATTCATGAACAACATGTTTCGAATCCATCCATGGATCATTTTCAAGGTGAACTGCAGTTCACAATTTACTTCTTAAACATTAAACACAGCCGCTTTTCACGTATGCAAGCATGTTATTTTTATTAAAAACAATTATAATCAGTAAAAAAAAAGTAGAATTAGAACATAGAACTTCGACACAAAAGAAACAAAGTTCACAAAAAAAAACCTACTTAGAACTCACAAATACTTTATACACATCACGAACCCGATTGCGTGAAAACAGAGAACAAAAGAAAAAAGAAAGAGTAAAAACACTTTCGCGGAAAATTCGTGCAAACATATTCGTTAACATACAGCCAGCGAATGTGCCAGTCACGTAAGAAATTATCTCGGATATGTGACTGACAAATGACTAATAGCCGCGTAGACGTTATATAACTTATGTACAGGACTCTTATGCGACTTGTCTTAAGACAGGCGATTGTCAGAATTATTGGAGTAAAGTAAAATATGTCTGGCTTTGCTGCGAGTCTGTTTTAAAATAGGAGCAATGTTTTTTCATTAGAATTTATTAAAGAATGGGAAATATTTATACGACCAGATAGCGGTTAGAGAACCTAAGACTACACTCTTTGTGACAAGGATATTATGTAAATACATTGTTTATTATTTTTTTTTTTTTTTTTTTTAATAGCCTATATAGTGTCCCACTGCTGGGCAAAGCCTCCCCTTTCTCCTTCCACTCGTCTCTGGCCTCGGCAAAATGTTGCCAGTCCGGCTGGAATCGCTCCAAATCGTCCCGCCACCTTCTTTTAGGCCTACCTCTGCTCCGGTGCCCGTCGCTTGGAACCCAATCAGTGGTGATTTTAGCCCAACGATCCGGATGCATCCGGCAGACATGTCCTGCCCAGTCCCACTTGAGTTTGGCGGTTTTCGTCCCCACATCAACAATTCGGGTTTTTGAGCGCAGTTCAGTGTTCCTTATTCTATCGGCTCTTCGAACACCTAGGATACTGCGCTCCATAGCCCGCTGGCAAACCTTGAGTTTGGACTTCTGGGCCTCAGTCAAAGACCAGGTCTGAGCACCGTAGGTTAGGATGGGCAGGATGCACATGTCAACGAGCTTGCGTTTTAAGGCTAGTGGAAGTTTACCCTTCATTAGTGCTTTCATGGACCAGTAGCTCCTCCAGGCATTTTCAATACGTTTGTCGACTTCTTTGCCTTGTCTGTTTTCGAAGGAGACTATCTGGCCCAAATAAGTATACTCGTTGACATAGTGAATCACATGCTCATCTACCATTACCCTACGTTTGATGCTATTCGTCATCAACTTAGTCTTTGACCGATTCATCGTAAGTCCAACTTCAAGGCTTGCTGTGCTTAGTTCTTGAAGCATTTTTTGTAGTTCGCTCGCTGATGTTGAAAAGAGAACGATGTCATCAGCAAAACGAAGATTTGTCAACTTTTTGCTTCCGACATCGATTCCCTTGCTTTGCCAAGAGATCGCCAACGCTCTGAACACTTCTTCGAGGCAACTGGTAAACAGTTTGGGGGAAAGTGGGTCACCCTGTTTTACTCCTTTTTCCACCGTAAACGAAGGGCCGGGATTATGAAGTTGTATGCTGGCTGTGCTATTGCGATAGATTAGGCCAATGAGCTCCACATAGGTTGAATCTATCTGTTGACTGCGCAGTGCGGACAGTATAGCACAATGCTTGACACTGTCAAAAGCCTTGCTGTAGTCAACGAATGCCAGATAAAGTGGCATATTGAACTCATTGGCCTTTTCCATCACTTGATTTAGAGCATGTAGATGGTCAGTCGTGGAGAACGAGGGTCGAAAGCCAGCCTGTTCAGGAGGTTGGTGCTGGTCTAGTTGTGGAGAGATACGGTTTTGCAGAATCTTAGTAAAGAGTTTGTATAAGTGAGACACCAAACTAATTGGCCTGTGATTGTTAATATCTGTCTTGTCACCCTTTTTGTGCAACAAGATGATATTAGAATGACAAAGTGTTTGGGGAATTGAGCCAGTCTGTAGTATGGAGTTAAATAGATTTGAAATATGCGGCAACAAAGCCTCTTTACCTATTCGCAAAGCTTCTGTTGTAATCCCATCACCTCCAGGGCTCCGTTGGTATGGCATGCTTTTTAAGGCATTACTGATCTCGTGTTCCGTTATTGGAGGGATGTTTTCAGAACAGTGGAAATTGGTATTATCAGTGTTACGGGATGGATCGCAGTACAACAATTTGTAAAAGTTTGAGGCAATCTGTGTGACTTTTTCTCTGTTGGAATGTTTTACGCCTTTCTCATCTCTTAGTGCGGTTATCCAAGGTTTTTCTTTTGTGATACCTTGCCGAGCAACTCTCAATGACGTCTGTTTATTTATTGCCACCTCCACTAGTTTCGTATTGAAATTTCGAATATCTTTCCTTATACTACGCTTCACCTTCCTGTCAATATCCCTATACAAGCTATTATCCTTCCTAAATGAGTCCCTAAGTTCTATTAGTTGCAATGATCTGTCAGATAGTTTTTTGGGTTTTGCGCTTGGTCTGTACTATTTTCTTGCTGGCACTTGTAATACTCCTTACAATATGATCGTACTGATCTTGAGTATTTGGTAAATTATCCCCATCGGTGGCAAGAAGGGCAAAAGAATTCTTCAGTTCCAAATTAAATTGTACAATGTTGCTGACTAAAATGTTCTTATCCAACATTTTTATTTTATTTTTAAATATTTTCTGTCTATGAATTTTGAAATTGAATACGAGTCTAGCTCGGACCGGTCTATGGTCAGAACTATATGAAATTTTGTTTATAATTGAGACGTCCTTTACTATGTCTCTGTCAGATGAGAGAACGTAATCGATTTCGTTTTTCGTTCTCCCATCTGGCGAAATCCAAGTCCAGCGCCGTTGCTGTTTTTTGAGGTAGAAGGAATTACTTATGCTCATGCATTGACCAAAGGCAAATTGAATGAGGCTGGTACCTCGCTCGTTCCGGTTGCCCATCCCATACGGCCCCAGTATTTGGTTGTTATCCAATTCACCTCTAGTCCCGATTTTGGCGTTAAAATCTCCAAGTACCATATTCCACGTTCCTCGGTTTTCCTCACATGCTTTATTTAGGAGCTCATAAAATTCTTCCACCTCGTCGTCGCTGTGTGAAGAAGTTGGCGCATATGCTTGAATCAAAGTTAATAATCGTGTTTCAGATATACGAAATATTAATACCGCGATTCTATCCGAGTATCCTTTAAACTCTACAATGTGTTCTTTCCACTTTTTTGCTACGAGGAAGCCAACTCCGTTCAGACCGCCAGCTGTACCTATGTGGTAGAACACATTTGCTTCTCTGTCTACTGTTTCTTCACCCTCCCTACGCACCTCCGAAAGGCCCACTATGTCCCATTTTACACTGGATAAGGCATACTCCAGTTCCATTAGACGTTCTTCCCTCATAAGGGTACGCACATTATAGGTCAAAATATTCAATGTATCGGTGTCCATACTGCTAGCTGTGGTCGTTTCATTGTTTATCGATATTCGAACGTAATTAATCGCAGCCCGTGCACAGGATGATCTGTGTTATAAAATATCAGGGAACATAGATAAGGGCTAGTGCGAGACGGGACTTGTAACTTAGCAAAATAGTACAAGTTAAATGCTCAAATGCAAACTTTTGTGAGTGCTTATTTATTCTTCCCGGAAATCAGTTGAAGGGATTTGGGATAAAGTTTAGTAATATCGTAATAGCTGAAAGCCTGAAAGTCTAGAATAAACAAAAACTACTTTTGTATCCTGATATGTTAAACGAGTGTATAAAATATTAGGTATTAAGGTATTAATGGATCGGATTTTGGAGGATGCGTTAGCTCGTATTAGTTTTATGAGGGGTGATTTTGTACATTTTTTTGTTGCGAAATTCCTGCAATTTTCTATTCAAACTGGTAGGCCTAGACATAATGGTTTTGCAAGTGCGATGCCGCAAAAAGATGTTTTATCACGAATTATACACACTCTAGTAATTATTTGAAAACATTTTTTTGTTATAAATAATGTATTTCTGTTACTAGTTTGGATTCATTTCAAAATGGTCTCGCTGGAAGACCAGCGCTGGCTCCACCAAAGGAGTCCTCATTTTATGCTGAGGCGGGACCATTTCGGGCGCATATATATAAGTTTTTTTTTTTTAATTATTTTTGTATTTTGTAATCTCATTTTATTTTATTTCACTTTATTATTATTATGTTTTTGTTCTGTATCTATTATTTATATGTGTGTGTCCCGAATAAATCTTTTCTTTCTTTCTTTCTTTCTTTATTAATTCAGAAGTGAATAGTTACAAAGGTACCAAATCAATGTCTATTTGACAAATACTTCGGTAATGTAAAAGTAATTTAAGAGCCTTTAGTCATAACACAAGCGTAATAGAGCGAAAAATGGTTAATTAAAGTAAAAGTGTTGAAGTTCTCACTGTGCGTGAAATACGAAGTTTCGTGACCGATAAATGACTACTCGCTGCTTGAGAGCTATTTTGGTGTAACTGCTTCATAGTTTATTTAAATTATCATTCAAATCATAACCACCAATACAAGTATGAAAAGTGACTCGTAAGAGATCCTTTTGCGGCCTATTTGCGTATTTTCTTAAAAAAAAACCTTTTAAAAGCATTTGTTTAACTTGCAAAGATCATAACGAAGACGCGTGAATCTTTAAGATCTTTTTTTAAGGAAACAGATATCCTAACCCTGCCGTCGCTTTATGTTTTTGAAATAATCATGTATGTTAGGAAGAACATATGTGATTTTCCCACTAACGTCGATAAGCCAAAGGCTACTAGAAACACAGGGAAGCTTAAAGTTCCATCTTACAGACTGGCTAAAACCAAAAAGTCTTTTCTGGGAAATTGCATACGTTTTATAATAAAATTCCAAAAATATTACAAATGAAACGGATACAAAATTCAGATCTATTGTCAAGAAGACATTAATATCAAAGGCGTATTATAAAGTTAATGATTATATCATGGACAGGGATATTTGGAAATAATTCCGATCCGCATTAGCGATCCCTTCAAATAGCGAACCTACTGTGTTAAAAATAAAGTTGTGTTAAATACTTGTGATGTATACATATCATTTAATAATATTGTAAATCTGTTTTAAAAAAAATATATATATACCTCGTTGAGTTTCTTGCCGGATTCTTCTCAGCAGAGTTTTTCCGAACCGGTGGTAGATTTTTCTTGACATTCATAAGTGCTTGTTATAGCCTAAATTGAATAAAGATATTTTGACTTTGACTTTGACTTAACAAAACCTTGAAATTCTAATTTAAGAAATAGAGAATACCTAATCTATATAAATAAAAATGAAACGAAAGAAAAATACGAAAATTCTCAAACCTGTAAAGTTTTAAGGACCCATCTTGATACTAAGATTACGGAAATGAAATTTAGTTTCCAAAGTTTTTCGGGACTCTGTTTCTGATGAAACTGATCTTAAATTAGAATTAGTTTTGAACTAAATTAGGGAAAAACGTTTTCAATTAGTTTTGGTGATCAAGTTTATATACCTATGCTATTGAATTTATTTTGTAATTAGTTATGCTTAACATTTTATTTTTGTGATTCAGAGTATCTATTTTTATGACAGGTGAAAACGATAATGAGAATGAGACTAATGGAAAATAAACTACCGATGGAAAGGTGTAGGACACAAAATACACCCTTGCAGGATACC
This sequence comes from Choristoneura fumiferana, assembly GCF_025370935.1. Taxonomy (NCBI): domain Eukaryota; kingdom Metazoa; phylum Arthropoda; class Insecta; order Lepidoptera; family Tortricidae; genus Choristoneura; species Choristoneura fumiferana. Next base: position 7,036,993 of record NC_133500.1, read on the forward strand.
CGTATTCACAGACTTAAAGGCATTCGCTATCGGCTGTCAAACACGATGCATTCTTCAGGCACCACGACGGACATGTGCGTGCTAATGACTGCTAAATTATGAAGGAAGCA
>NC_133500.1:7037202-7109913 GCF_025370935.1 Choristoneura fumiferana
TTCATTTTGTGGTTACTTTTTTGCCAGGATTTGAAAAATAAAAAACTTTTTATTTTTAAAAGGTTGAGATGACAATGATTACAATTGTTTAATGTAATAAATAGTTACGCTTTCTATAAAAAGTAAATTTATTTTATGTGTTGCGACTTGTTGTTTTATTATTTATCAAACGAACGAAGTTATATTGTGATATTTTTTTTAATTTTGTTGCAACTAAATAGGACTAGAAATAAATAATAACTTTTAACTTTTAATTATTATTTATTTAACCCACATTCATACTATGCAAATAAAGAATTATTTACTTACTAACAACATAAATTTTTTTTGTATGTGCTTTGTAATAAAATTGTCAGCAACTTTATCGTATCTAATGGGCATTTTATTCTGTGCCGAAATAAATTTTAATTTTGGTTCATTAATGCGAGAAAGTAATATGTAAGAACATCTATAAAAAACACAAAAACTATAAAAGTTTACCTTCTTGCTATTTGAGTTAAATACTAAAAATATTAAAAATAATTTATACGAACACCTTTAAATTTTAATATTAGTAAAACATATTTTTCTCCAGCAATCTGTCTTTCTTGCAGAATATTACAAATGACACAGGGTGTTAAAAAAAAGTAGAACGTAATTCAGAAAAAGGTTCCCAGCCTTAAGATAAGATGTTTTGACTTAATAGCTTTGCGGTGGAGAGAAAAAATAGATCTATAATCTACAGTGCGAGGAATAGGGTTGGCACAGAAAAAACATGTGCTTTATAGAAAATACACATTACCAAGTTAGTTATGTAATAAAAATGGCTTTGTTCATCGACTGACAATTTTGCCAGTTTCTAATATGATTTGCCGTTTTTAGGTTAAAAACATCTAGAAAATGAAATACGAGAGGTAATGATGGTTGACTGCGCTAATATAACCTATTTTATCATGAACCATTTCAGGAAGTTAGGTCCCAAGTTCACTATATTTTTGTTTTTTATGATGAATCAGTCAATTTAGAACTTTCTTTTTATATGATAAGAATGTATTTTTTTAAAAATCTGTGTTAATTTTTGCACTGAAATTATGATTCATAGTTAACTGTACAGTTTCGTCTAATAAATATTTATATATTTAATTTGAAGTTTTAAAAATAATTTTATTTTCAATTTTAAATTTGTCTTATTTAATTGTTTGCTTAGTGAGATCTTTTAAGATTTGAATTGAATAAAAAAAAACCTGATTGTGGATCTGAAGTTTAATCTGAAATTTGGTATTCGAATTCAATACACCTTACCTTTACTAAATTAAACAAGTACGGTTTATAAACTTAGTAAATTCATCTACTTATTTAAAATTCAAATAAGAAAAGTATTAAGTTTAATTTATTTATACTTTAACAGATACAATTCTTGGTGTCAATTTTTTTTAAACTGCTTTTATCACATTACCAGATCATCATTTTAATTTTCCGCAAGTGACAACCATAGCCGTCCCATCAAGATGTGGCTCTCCAGAGGACCGGTGCTATTAAAACGAGACGAGAAAGATGAAACAGCTATATTTTACTATAGCAATCTCGCGATAGGCGTTCCTAGTATACGAGAGTATTTTGGCAACCAATAGAAATTGCTAAAAGATCCGAAAAAAGGTCTTGAGTTATACTTTTTATGTTCAGTGATTACATGGGTGAATAATTTTAAACATATTTATAACTTTGCAAGTTACAAGTGTCTGCTCTTTCTAAATTAATAATAAATTACATAAAAATATTTAACGTAATAAAAATGGTTTATGTCATTTCAATTTGACAAACATCCTGTAGGAAAGTTGGTATATAGATAAGTAATGGTTAGAAGAGAAGTAGGTAAATGACATCAATAGGCCTAATTTTGTTTTTCTTTACAAGTGTTTATCTTCAGTAGGTATACAAACATAACATAAGTTAGACTTGTATGTAGCTAATTTTGGCAAATTTGCTTGCACTTTTTTGATGTAAAAAGCACCTATTGTTTCCTAGCTAGATTAGTGTAGCTTTCAATTACTTACACGTTTGTTACCTACATTTATTACATAATATATTTCCACATGTACATAGTCGTACAGTATAGACCAAAGTTACATGATTCAGTTTGTTCAACTATACAAACTAAGCTTACCTCTTTATTATTTAAAGATAAAGATAAACATAACTATAGTACCTGCTCCGGCGCACAGTAGAAACTACAGAAATCGGCCATTTTGTATCCCAAGTAAGTATTCAAAGTAACCGGTCAGATTTCCGCCCGATCACCTGTCGCTACTCCTTTACATATAATAAATAGTAGTTATACTATACCAATGATAACTGAGATTCTGTGGGAATTTTGTGTATACAAAAATATAAATACATAGGTTTCTGTTAAAAAATATTTTTTAATAGAAGCTTTTTGTTGACTGTTTTTTTTTTTACTGTAGGTACGTGCTCTGTCGTTCAATTATATAAGTAAAACAAATTTCAAATCAATGGAAGTGGGACAATATGAATTTACTACATTAGGCTCAACAACAAAAAATAGGTACAAGTAAAAAAAAAAGTTTGTAAAAAATGTTTGCAATCTACTAAGTTTTACTGGTGCCATTGGTGCTTACTTATATCAAAATATATGTATTATCCCACTATAATATTATAAATGTGAAAGTTTGTAAGTCTGTTTGTTTATTTATTTGTTTGTTATCTCATCACGACAAAACCACACAACCGATTTAGATAAAATTCGGTATACAGCTAGTTTATGTCCCGGGGATTTGTTCCCGCGGGATAGCATTTACTTTCTTAATTTGTTTTTTTTTTATAACAAGAGGCAGTATTTTTACAAATATCCGCACATCCTTAAGTAATTACTAAATATAGCATTAGTATTCCAAGTAAATGTTTAATTTAAAATGTTTCTCCATTATTTCGAGTTAAAGTCAAAATAATATGGAAAAATTACATCGAAAATACAAACTGAGACATGGATGCACAGAAAAACCAGAAAAAGAGACCAGCGGTGGGAATCGAACCCAGGTCCTCAGCAATCCGTGCTGGTGCTTAAACCCTACACCACCGCTGAACAGGAATTAGACACGATTTTTCCTATGCATACATATCTCAGGTTGCTTATTTCTACTACGCTACTTATGCAGCAGCACTAGCGACATCTATGTTCCGCTTCATCGAGAGACGTCACCTCTTTCGGAACCAACCGCTCACCAGACAAGAGATGTCGCTACTAAAGCAATCAATTATGATTGGTTTTTTGGAGTCTTTTTGTATTTTTTATTTAACTCCCGAATTTTGTTACTTTTACGGGTATCCCGTGAAACCATATCGAAAATACAAACTGAGACATGGATGCACAGAAAAATCAGAAAAAAATACATATACGTACGTGGAAAAATTACGTTTTCTTTCACATAACTCGAGAAATGCAATCCCACGGATGGATTTTAAATCCATAATTTTCATGCAACAGAATAAGAAATAATAGATTAATTGAATGCTCAGCATGCAGTTCGTCAAAGAAAAACCCTTTAAAATAGTACTTTATTGTCCATAAAAATGCATACCGTGAACTAAAATATCTCCCGAGAAAAAGTGGACATCGCAAACCAGTTGCAGACCAAGTACATTACGCGTGGCTCTGAATATACACCTTTGGAAATGTCGCAAACGCCGACAGATACAAACAAGACCATAACATAAATACAAAGCCATAAAGTCGTCTATAGAAGGGTTATAAAACTTGACGCTCGCGTGGCTGTCTCAAAATGACGCAAAGCTAAAATGTCGTAACCAACATAAACGCTGTAAGTGCTTTTACTACGTTATACGCAGTAGCAGGGTTGGGTTTTGACTGTGTATTTTTTGCATACTAAATGATTACTTGCAGTGTTTCATTTATTTTCAAGTCGTCAGTTCATTGGGTACCTGTTTTGCTTGGGTGCGTTAAACTCAACTTGATGGACCGACTACTGTTTTAAAAATGGCCGTGTTTATTAGTGGCCTACGCAAATTACTGTCGGAAATAGTTTACGATACGCTTCGTTGTTAAATGAAGTGTAGGTGTACTCGTATGTGTAAACGTAAACATGGTCTTTGAAAAGTTACGGCATTGTTTTGTATGTACATGTTGTATGTTACTGCACTTTGAAATAAAATCCTATTATTTTTACTAGGAACGATAATAGGAGGTAATGGCGGTCAATATCCTGTAGAAAATATTTTTTTACAATCTTTTTATGCTTTAGGTACGCGTATTATAAGACGATATTATGTTTAAAAAATGTCAAACAATACTCCAACATTGTTTAGTTGTGTGCTTAGGTACATAAAATAATACCTTAAACTTTAATTTAAAAAAAAACGAATGTATAAACAGTGCTGCAAACGACTTCATTTACAGTTATAAAAATAATGAAACTCATATTTTATTAATGCTATTCTATTCAACCCCACCTAGCCTACCGCCATTTGCAACTTTTTCCACGTTTATATGCAAAACTTATTCTAACAACAACCAACCTTATTCGGGACCCTAAAAACACTATTCTCACAAATGACTATGCAAACGTCCACTCGGAATAAGTTTTTGCCCAGAGGCGGGCAAACAAATTTAACTTTACACCTAAATAGGGTCGAGTAAGTCGAGTTACAGCATTTTTGCTTCAAATTATCAAAGAGAAAACCTCGTCGGAAGTAAATTACGTGGGGTTGGATTTTCGACTTGTGCAAGTGAAAGGTGGTTAATTATTTTCAGGGTTGTCAGGTATTTAGAAGGTATTTTTAGTAGCTCAGTTTTCGGGTAAAAACGCTGTATATCATACGTTATTATGGATTCTATTTGTGAAACAAGTAACATGCGGTGAACGCATGTTTAATGAAAAGCTCGTGCCCATTGAATACTGCGCGATATGGATATGTATTTTTAATGTTCAAGCGAAAATAAAAATCATAATCAGTCTACTTAAACATAAATAAGTTTCTAACCTAGCAGAGGGACAAAAATATTGGCTAGAAAATTTTAATATTTATAATTAAAAATAAGCGGATACCAAAATAAACTTACGTAAAATAAGAAGATAATCCACGATCTCCTCCCATCTAAATCCTAATAAAAATTGACTTAAACGAGGGAACAATTTAAACGGGCTTTTCACAGATTAGCCACAGAATCCTGAACAAACAACGGCTGTGAGAATTGTGACAACGCTATTTAAAAGATTACATTAAAAAACGACGAGCTATTGGGTCCGTGTCTATTGTAAAAACAATATTTTGTTACCCTGGGTAATGTTATAATAAGGACCGGAACTAAAATAATGATATTGCTACTGTGCTTGCGGAAAAGGTATCTGTGTAACGATAAAATCACATTTTTAGTTTCAGAAGCATGGTAGGTACGTTCTGAATAAATTTAAAAACATATTGTGTACTGCCGCAACTGGTAGTACTGTAGTAGTAGGTACATGGATATATATCAACGCAATGTAATATCTGATTCAATCAATTACGGAGAAGAGAATAACAAGACTCTGCACCGTTAATGTGTGTTTTATTTAAGTGTAAAGTCCATGTTGTCGTTATGTTTTCAACAAATTCTTAATGGCGAGTGTTCCTCTGAACTCTTTGATTATATGTCAAGTTTTAAAACGTGGAAGTAAAAGTACCGTTTCCTTCGACACCACCTCCATGAATGTTGGTCTTCATGACATTTTGGTACTGGGTTTTACTGGACTGCGGGTTGGGGCTTATATACCTAACATCAGGCTACGACACGGGTGCCTTTAGAAGGCATGTATAGCTTTCCTTGCTGGCAAGGCAACGCACTAGCATTTCCAATGGTTCTGTGGGTGTCTACGGGTGGCGGTTATTAGGTAGGTACTTATCATTAGGTAAATATCATGCCAGTTTGTTGGTTTGAGTATAGAAAAAATGATGAAATATCTCTTTGCTACAGTTGGTAAAATTGGACCCAAAGTTAAACATAACTTTGACAATTAAAAAAGTAAAGTTCTTTGTAATGAAGTTTTAGCAACATAACCCAATGATGAGTTATGCGCAAAAGAGCTGAAACTAAAATCAAAACCTGAACTATCATTTTTAAAAGAAAAAATCCTCAAGACTGACGTAAGCCACAGAATAAATTGAATATTACAAGCTATAAGCGAGAGTTCAAACTTAATAATTGAATTAAATAGAATCTCTTATCGAACTTCAGATTTATATCCAACGCTTTTCGAGACCGAAAACCGTAATAAAAAAAAGATACCGCTGCAGATAGTTTTAAGGAAAACTTTGACATTTATTGGCCGTATACATGAGTTACGATTCCACTGGCCATTTTGGGAGAAGTACAAGAAAAAATGATAAAAATTATTTACGACCGATACCAGGGGATTCTTATCGTAAGTGCCCAGGTTATGTCGAACAATAAAGATCAATATTGCGTGTCAAGGTTTATTGTTGCAGATACTTACGACCTTCTGTAGGTTTTTGGGCGAGCGGCTAAAATGCTGTAAGTGGTTATATTGCAAAAGTTTTTAACGCTTCCTCGTCGCCCACGGACTATTGTGTCGTAAGTTACGTTATAATGCAATAAGGTCAAACCGGCGCTGGATTAAAAATATGACAGTTACAAATCAGAAGAGACTTTTATAGGGCACAAGACAGTAAAAGGCTGAAAACATTTTTATAGTCATGTCGTGCGACTGCTTTGATTTTAGAATTGATTTCACTCACGCCCTCGGCTTGTTTGTTTTGTTTTTAACAATAATCATATTTTAAAATAAAAATTCAATTTAAAAAAAAAACAAATTACTTTATTTTGGATAAAATGTGGTGTATACGATGGTCTTATAAATAATTTGGTCACACACATTTCTCCAGGCAGGCAAAATTTATGTATATGTTCATTAAGTAATAGGTTCTAAATAAATGATTAATAAATGTCATTAACAAGAAAGAAATTACATTGCATCACGTCATACAATAAAAAAGAACTGAAATAATCAAAAAAGTAGATGGACTGTTATAAATAATAGAACAACAATAATACCATTATCATACATGCGAATACTTAAGAACTACATTCAAATGTCAGAATTAACTTAATAACTTAGATTAGAGAAAAAACGTAAAACAAAATAAAGTAAGTAAGTACATTACATGCCAATATATAGTGACAGTTATTTGAAGAAGTCAAAATATTCGTCCACTGAGTAAAAACAATTTTGTATTAACCATGTCTTAAGTTCACTTTTGAATACATTTAAAGGTAAGCTCTTAATTTTTTCATTCAATCTATTGTAAATATTAACCGACATACAATATGCATTTCTTCCATATAATTTAAAGTAAGTTTACTTACTTTATTATAGCTTAGTTATGTACTTGCTTAAAACGTGTTCTGATTTCAACTAATTATTGGCCAACAGAGTTGCCACAGTCATCAATATATGAGTTAACGGTACCTGATGAACGGTTTAAATTGTTAAAGAAGTAACAATAATATTTAACAAACTAATGGTAACTACATTCCAAAATCAACAAGACTGTGTTAACACAAATAAATTAATTTAACTACTAACCGATTCGTGAATAACAAAAAACGTAATCGATTAAGGAGCAATCGCGCAAAAATATTTCAACAAAAATTATTCCTTTTCACAGAAATTGGGCAGTTAGAGTTTCAATATTTCCGATTTCACGGAAAATCAACTCTCTATAGACTGGTTCAAACTTGGTCTTACTCATTTATAATGCCATAAATTTGTTTTCTGAATCGAGTTCCACTTAAATGGATAGATATAAAAAAAATTGGAAATCATCTTTGGAATTATTAGGATAATTGCTGTGTTTTGCATTTTTTCAATGTTAAGAGCCATTATATTCTTCCAAATATTGGCACATAATATCGATTAAAATATATGTAACAGTACTAGTTACTCCTCTTATTGTTATTCATAAAAAGTTGTAAAAGAAAACATAATTAAATTATTTTGATAACATTTTGCGGCGAAACTTATAGTGCACAAAAAAAACAATTACATAGCTTTGCAAGTATTTATAATTATAAGGATAGATATTTAAAAATGTAATTAAATGAAGAACCGATGGACTGTCGTTTAAAAAATCTTTCCAAATTTTTAATCAGAAAACTGAAAAGTTCTCATGAAACGCAAGCCCCGGTTCAGGCAATATTAGGCAAGTCTACATAATAAAAATTAAAACACTTAAGCAACAATATTGTAAGTGGAGTTACCATGGTTTAAAATCACGCTTCCGTCATTATAGTCGTATTACAAAATGAAGATGAAATGAAAGTTTACGGAACAAATTAATGTAATTCAATTTTTATTATTTTATATTGCGGTTTAGAAAGTCAGAACAGTTATTAGCCGAATCGTTTTAACTACCCACATAGAGAAACTCGAACACAAATAGCAAAATAATAGTTTAATAGTTCCAACTATTTAAAAACAAAGCCATCAAACTAGTGAAGTTGTGGTGATAAATAGCACGCGTGATACACAATTATGGGTATATTGTCGTCGATATAATCCTGACTTACATACACTACACAAGTATCGTAAGTTCGTGATACTTGACTTAATGGAGGGTCATTTTGGCCATTATGAAAACTAAATACAATAAATGTGCGATAAAAAATATAAACACGTGGGCAGTCAGTTAAAACCAACTATTATTATGATAATGAGATAATCTCGATATAATAATAATAAATCCTGACTATGAAAAGGAAGACGAAGCATTGGCAGACCTACTAGGTGAACTGGCGAAATCGAGAGAGTTGATGGAACCGGTGGATGCAAGTGGAGGGCTGTCGTTTACTATAGCGTTATAAGGGGGAGGTCTTTGTTCAACAGTTAACGTCTTTCTGCTTGATTATGATGATGAATAAAACAAGGACCGAGTTAATCTCAATGGATAAAATTTACTCTTATGGCTAATGTAACCCTTACGCAGCATGCATATTCTTTTAATAAAACAAACCATAGAGCTATATTATTGTGCTTTAATGTGAAAGGAAAAGATCAAGATAACTTTAATATTTTATTCCGGTCTTTCGTAAAAATATACTCAGAAAGATATAAGCAAATAAAATGTTAATGGACATACAATGTTTTACAAAAGACACATTGACACCGAATATCTGTTTGCTAGTTCAATGCACATTCAAAAGGAAATTCTTTTACAAATAATTAATTCGAAAACCAGTTTTGTGAGTCAGTCGGGTCGTTCTGAAATCTACATTTATTTTATTCAATTGGATGGCAAACGAGCAAGTGGGTCTCCTGATGGTAAGAGATCACCACCGCCATAAACATCTGCAACACCAGGAGTATTGCAGATGCGTTGCCAACCTAGAGGCCTAAGATGGGATACCTCAAGTGCCAGTAATTTCACCGGCTATCTTACTCTCCACGCCGAAACACAACAGTGCAAGCACTGCTACTTCACGGCAGGATTAGCGAGCAAGATGGTGGTAGCAATCCGGGCGGACCTTGCACGAAGTCCTGCCACCTGCATTGATTCAAAATTTGTCCTTTTTGTCGTGTGTCTTCTGCATTTCGTGGAAAATTAGCACTTGTTTGGATTAAAAGAGCCTTTGAGATAAGATAAAGAATAGAACCAGTGTCCTAAAGAATTCTATTAGTCCTTCGTTTAGATCCGAGGTTCCCTAAGTGGTCCAGGTGGACCCCCAGGGGTCCACGATAGACCAGACGGGGTCCACGAATGCTTTAAAAAAATTGGAGGTTTGGGAATATAGTAGAAATGTAGCAGCAGGGGGTTCACCAAAAACAGTAAAATTTTGAAAGTGCTTTACGAGAAAAAAAATTGGGACCCTCTGAGTTAGGTTATTAAAAATATTGGACCGTATCTTTTCTTTTGTCAATTAACTCAAAATGATGAAAATATAGGCAGTTAAAGTTCTGCGTCACGCCGTGCTAGACAGTGCACGGCGTTACGTAAGCCCTTACACTTAGGTACATGTAAAAATTGTGGATGTTTGAAATATGTGTCTATGTAAACTCTTTATTGTACAAAAGAAAAGAAACAAAATACAATTGACAAACTTTGAGATACTTGTACAAAGAAGGACTTATTCGTTTAAGGGATCAACCTTTGAGTGGATAAGAGGAATCAATCAGAGGAGAGTGAGGAGGAAGAGAGGAGGCAATCAGTTAGGGACCGACAAAGAGTGAGCTTAAGATTGGTTTTTTGGAATCTTTTTGTATTTTTTATTTCAATTCCAAATTTTTATTTTTACGGTCATCCCGTAAAACCTAAATAATTTTTCTGTGCATCTATATTTCAGTTTGTATTTTCAATTTGAGCTTAAGAGTCAAAAATAGTCTGTATTATACTTTTACAGATTTTTGGAACTACTGAGCGAATTCTTATAATTCTTCCACTAGATACTTTACACTCTTTCTAGGCCACTTTTTACTCTTAGAAAGTGTAATATTCCTGCGGGACATATGTAACAATTTAGACGACCTCAAACGTGTCATCATGTACAGTACGAGGCAATATAAAACATGTATTTTACGGTACAGTTGGGGGCGACCCAGAGTTTTGGCCACACCAGGTCGCGTGGGAGGGGCGTAATAAATAAAAATGTCTTTTTGCTCTAATGACTGTTATTTTTTTATGCGTCATAAAATGCTTTTTATATCCAGATTGGGAATTAAAAACATAGTGGGTGTGTTTGATTGTAAATATGTTAAACGATGCACTGGTACTAATATATTTTTTAATAAAAACATTATTCAACATCATTATAAGATTTTTAACTGTTTGGTATATACAGAGTTTGTAGAAAATAAAGTCACTTCCCGCCGTCCGTATGCTTAGATCTTTTAAACTAAATGATTATTTTTTCACGGAAGGTTTTATATTGTTTGATACATATACAAGCGACGCGCTCCGGCTTCATGCGGGTGTACTTCTCTGGAAATGGAGCTGAAAAATGTGAAGTGCCTTTGATTACGTACAGGGCTGAGCTGAGTCCTTTTGGCATCACACTACAGCGCAAAATCTGTAATTTTTCTCTCTTGTTCTATTTATGTTTTTACTGTGGTTTTGTTGACTCCTATATATACTGCCCTCCTAAGCCAAAAGGCTCTATCTCAAAAAAACACTTTTGAGTTATTAATACTATTGTGTAGCTTAAAACATTCTGCATCACATGGTGTAAATGACAAAAAAGCGTTTTTTTTTAGATAGCGCCTTTCGGTTTAGGAGGGCAGTATACTGGTGGACAAAACAAGAGCTATCCGCATTTTAAATAAGTTTTCGCAAACCAAGTCATGATGACAATATGATAAGCCTTCAAACTCGCAGCCAAACTTTATTTTTTGTTTTCATCGTTCGGCAATCCCTCGAGATATTTTTATCTTTTAGACCTCTTGTGCCCTATACTTATCCTTTTTTATGCAATACGAAAATAACGGACCGCACATTATATAGTATTATATTCAAAGAATTTACTAGCTAGTTGTTTACTTGCTAACTTTAGATAAAATTATTGCACAAAATATTTATTTAAATAATTTTATATGAAATATTTAAAAAAAAAGTTAAAACGGTAAAAAAGGTAAAACGTGACAGAAACACGTAACTCATACCATTCCCGATAGAATGATGAAAATTGTTTTTTTTTTTGCCTTCATCCCTCAATTGTGGCCAAATATCAAGTTGTCGCATTAAAAATGTGTAATAGTGACAAATATTTTGACATAAAACCATAGTAAATATATTAAAAAGTTTGTTTGTAATATTAAAAATGATAGTTTCATAATCATTGGCATTAACTTTAAAAATGCAGTAGCTATTTAAATACGCAACTGGAGATTGTTACATAAACTATCGCAATTTACTTATAATTTCAAACCGACAAAACATAATTGCAGCACAACATCAATTTACCGTTACAAATGTAAGTATACCAATCAAAATAATTTCATTAGGCTTGCTCTACTTTCTATTAGCTTCCACAGTTTCTGATAACAGGCATTAATATCTCTTTCTTTAAACAATAATGTCATTTCTAATACGGTAAAGTCTGACTTAGAAAGTCTTACGCGTTTTTGCAAGAAATAAGACTACATTCTAGAGGTAGGACCATTTGCGGTAAGTGTAGTTACAGCATTTTGCGGATGCTTTTTAAGTGTTTTTTTTGCAGTTATTGCTTTTTATGGGTTTATCGTTTCCGGTGTATAGTTTTAATAAGTAAAATTTTATGATGTCGATTACCAAAGTTAGATGCAAAATGTGGTTATTTTATGACTTAGGTAATTTTTTCTAGTAAGTATATTGATAAAACTGAATTTGTTTTGTTGTTAAAATCCAACGGCAGAAAAAAATACTGTCTGAAAATTTCAAAATGGCACCAATCCAGAAACTAGCTTTAGCTTACTCATATCTCTCTAGTTCTCTTGTGAACTTGACCTTGAAAAATCTCCTGAAAGGACCGAAACATGTCGCACTGTTATTGAGTCGCAACTTTACTGTGACTTGAGATTAAATTAGAAAAATCGCAGATACAGGGACAGTTGAGCCTAGACAGTTTGTAAAATGTTTTATTTTACATTCCCAAACGAATGGCACGAAATTCCTACAAAATGTTGTCCCTATAAATCAAAGAGCTTGTCAAGATGAAAGAAATCCGTTTTTCTCCATGGAGCTGTCACGCATGGAGTTATAGTGCCCAGGGGAGAGGAGATCAAATGGGGGATGTACTAAAAATTAATGTAATATGACGCACAGCGGAAACATAGGGAATGATGGGGAAGTGAAACTCGTCTTTCTGCGGTAAAGGAAGGTATATTTGTGTTGTTTTGACGTATCTACGTCGAGTAACGTTAGTTGGGTCGCTAAGAATAAGATCGTGCAAAATGTCGTATCTGATACCTACCTCGTGATGAATGTTGTACTCTATCTTAGATTCTCCGTGAATTAAATATATTTACTAATCCATTGTGCGCACAGAATGTTTTATTCTTTCTACCAACTACTAAAAACGGCTGAACCGATTTTAATGAAATACCTATAGCTGAGAACCATTACAAGGAAACTCGCTTTCACGTAAAGAAACCGCATCGAAATTGCTCTGTCTGTTTGTGATTTACGGTGCCACAGACAAACAGACAGCGTACAAACTTGTAATAATTTTATCCGTTTCGCTTTTTAAAAAGTGTCGATATATTGCACAAGTTGATTATGAAAGGCATTGAAATTATTCTTAGAGACAAACTTACTTTATACCGAAAGATAAAACTAATTCGAGTTACCTGATTATTGCTTTGAGATTATTCGAAATTTATGTACGAAATTACATTCGAAATTATGAAGATTCTCAATGATGTTTGTAAAGTTCCCAATGCGGACTGGATCCGCCTGAGAACTACGACACAAGCTCTCTTATCTACTGACGTATATGTATCGGTTGAGATGAACCACGCATAGCTTCACAACCAGCTTCCGCCATAGCGTGACACCTCAGCCCAAGTTTTTTCATACACCTTGTTAACATTCCCTCACGCTGTCTGTGCATCCGTCAGCCGCACGTATATCGAGAAATCTGCCGGCTCTGAATAAATTCATAACGCGGCGCCACGACCCCTGGCGCTGGAATAAGATGCAGTGAGAAATCACCGACGTACTTATAATTACACGCGCGGTTTTTAATATAGTAATAAAATAAATTTTAAATGTACAATATCCAGATAATTCACGTCTTAAATTAATTTTAGCTCGACATGTTTCGGGTTAATTCGTAGCCTTTTCTCTTAGAGCAACGCGACTCGGCGGCTGCCTGCAACACGTGCATTGTCGAGCTAAACTTGATTCAAGACGTGATTTATCCGGATTTATTTGATTAAATGAGTGAGTTTTACGGTAGTTTAATGATCAAATAAGTTTTTGTTAAAAATTTAATTTTTTTATCTGCCAAACTACATTTCCGTATAAAAATTTGAGTTTGCGACATTGACTATTGAGGAGTTTCGCAGAAATATTATTCCCAAATTTTTCATTTGCCAAACTGTTTTATTTCCCAACTTAATTTTTTCGAAATCTAAGGTTTATATCAGTTTCTTATAGTTTTATAAAACACAGTACCATCTTTTATGTACCTACTTTAAGTTTAGGATAGTTGGATGAAAATGAACGACCTAAAAATAATTTGAGCTATAGTTTTGTAGGAACACACAGATTTAACACTTATCCAAAATAAATGCAAAATGTTGAGAGTAAATATGTATTAACACCACAAACTCTAAACCGAGCGTTCGTAATAAAAGTACTGGGGCTCTTTTCCCTGTGCCCACAAGTGGCGTGGGCGGACGAGATGGTTTCACTCGCCTCTCTAACTGCTGTTTCGCAACATTCGAATTTTAAAAAAAAGGTCATTCCGCAATGCCTCATTTTTACGTGTTAAAAAAGAATTCTATGGGAGTGTAAGTGCCTCGTAATGGGTACTAATGGAATTTATTAAGGCTTCGGAGTATTTATCCGGCTGCTGGCAAAATGGAGGGTTATGTACAAACTAATATCAACGGAGAGACACTACACGACACAGCGACTACAAAAAATTGATTTTCATATCATCATATCGCCAGTCTATATTCTCCCCACTGTTGGACACACGCGTTCTCTCAGAAGGCATGAAGTCATCGACTTGAATTTTGGTATAGAAAATATACATGTAGTTATATAGTATGATATAATATAACATGTAATCTGGATGACAACGCAAATACAGTCAACAAAAAGTACAAGATATTTCACCAAAAAAGCTTGTATCATTTTTTTAATGAAAAGTTATCAAATTGGTTTTTTATTACACATAATTAATTACTAATATCTATGACAACCATATAGCCTACTGAATAGAGAACCTGACTGAGAATCTTATGGTCCAAAAAACCTAGCCGAGGTAAAGGGGTAGTACTTATGTATGGATGTAAACTCTTTACTGTACAAAACAAAAGAAACAAAATACAATTGACAAACTTTGCGATACTTGTACAAAGACGGACTTATCCCTTTAAGGGATGGGGGAGCAATCAGTTGGGGACCGACAAAAAGTGAGTTTAAGTGTCAAAAGTTGTGGAAGCTACAATACAATGCGTTAAAGAATATAATACATAAACTAATTAAAAACAAATAAACAACTACATTCAAAAATAAATAAACTAAAACTAACTTACTCTAAAACTAAAAATCTATATTTACAAATATCACCCAAGTCGCTGCTGTTGAGAATATAACTACTACACAACACACATAACCATAGGTATATATACATCATCATCCCAGCGTATATACGTCCCACTGCAGGGAACAGGCCTCCCCTCAGAATGAGAGGGCTTGGGCCATAGTTCCTACGCGGGCCCAGTGCGGATTGGGAACTTCACACACACCATTGAATTGCTTCGCAGGTTTGTGCAGGTTTCCTCACGATGTTTTCCTTCACCGCAAAGCTCGTGGGTATATATACACATAACCATAATCTATATAGATAAAATGAATCGTAAAATGTGTTGCTAAGCGCAAAACTTGGGAACGACTGGTCCGATTTTGCTAATTCTTTTTTTGTTGTGTTCATTACTGTCAGGAGAAGGTTTTTATGGAAGAAAATACAGAAAAAACAACGGGGGCGAAGCCGCGGGCAACAGCTAGTACTACATATAAATGAGAATATAAAAGAAAAGAAAGTTCTTAAAAAATTAAGAAGAAGGAAGGTAGTTTAAAGTAAAGGTAAATTTAAGTTTTACAGTCGCGTACTTATTACAAGTATGGAAAACTAGATTAACGCTACGTTAACATCTTAACTCAACACAATAACACGGAAATTACCGACACCATTGTTCTAAGTATTTAATGCGACACTTTACTTATTTTCTCACCATGTTGCACATTAGGATGCCCGTGGGCTGAAAGTTGTATTGGAAATGGCTCCATAAGGAGACGGCGGTTTCGATAGAGTTGCGAAGGTTTATCAAGTCACGAACTCGATTGCTTGTGCGGTGTTAATAGAATTGTAAAGTGTTTAGTTACGTTCTTGGGAACAGTTGGACATAATATTATAATGTTTTCAACTTTCGTGATTTTTATTCATAGATACCATAAGCGGGAGTTATCACGACACAAGAGTAATATTTTCCCTCAACGATTTCGACCACATTCTAGTGGCCGTGGTCACGAGTACAAGTAGAGTAGAGTTGAATCTACTCGTGACTAGTGATGAAACAGACCTCTGTTTCTGTTTCCGCAACTGCGGAAGATCCGCGCACTTCTCAACATCCGTTTTCGCTTCAGTGCCCTTAGTGTAAGTTTTCGGTTACAAAATACGTCTCGATTCGCGTTAAAATCTCAATTTGTATGGAAACACGAACATCGCAAACGTTCCGCTACAGGCGCTGTTCGTGTTTGCATACAAATTGAGATTTTAACGCGAACGCGATCGAGACGTATTTTGTAACCGAAAACTTACACTAAGGGCACAGTTTCCGCAACTTTTATAACGGAAATATAATTGAGAGTTTAAGACGGTTGAGACAGATTCTCAATCAGCGGCCAAATCACTTTTCATAAAATATAACTTTCCAATTTTTATTTTTGAATATTAATATAAAGTTTTAATTTGCAATATTGTTTTCTATTGTGTACTTGATATTTTATAAAAAAAATATTTGTAAGAAAGGTTTTTTCTCATAATATTTACACTTCCGCTTCTGCATCCGTTTCTGCTTATGCTAAAATTTACTTTTGACATCTGTTTCCGTTTCTGGTTCCGCTAAGAGGCTTCCGTTGCATCACTACTCGTGACCACGGCCACTGCAATTTGGTCGAAACGTCGAGGTAAACATTACTCGTGTGTTGTGACAAGATCCGTTTATGGTATTTAAGTATAAATTGGACATAATGCTGATAACAGAGATGGGAATACGATTTTTTTTTATCCGAATAATTATTCGAAAAATGAATCACATTTTTTATCCGGGAATAATTTCGCTACGAAAAAGTTATTTACCAGCAATTTGCTATCAATTATCGTTGTATTATCCGTATAAGGTATCTTGAAATTAATACTTAATGAAATACTTAGTTAAAATTGTGGTTGATAAATACATATTTTAATACATTGGTCGACGCCAATGTATGCGTCAAAGAGGTTATTAAATCCTGAAAGTCTTTACAGAGACGTTCAGTTTTACTGAAATATTTCGAAAAAAAAAATTATTCGAGAATATTTACATACTTCTACATTATTATTATTATAAGTAAATAAATCAAAGTAGGTAGCCGATCTCAATTTTTGTAACTGCTTATAAGGATTCTCCACGAAGTTCAGCTTAATTGAGAAGGGAGTTACCATCAATTCTCACTTCATTCTCACTCGTAAAATGCATTGGTAAGGTAATCTCGTTTTCAGCGTTTTTATGCCGCAAAATCAAGCTCAAGTGAACCTAATGTTAATTTCCCATGAGATAGAAATTCCATAATAAAACAATTAAAATAGGTTGATTCATTTTAAAAATAAGTTTTTGCAATATTCTTTAAGTTACATATTGTCGTAATTTTTATAATTTTAAACGTTAAAGAAATATCTTTTTTGAAAGTAAAATGTACAAGACAAGATTGGATTTGCTGCAAATTCACTAACCGTACCGTATCATGGATTAGGTAATTATTTATCGCTTTTATTTACGTTTTAAACGATAAAAACAAATAAAATTTGTTTGCTCTATTCTGCCGAAAACTAAATGCAGTTTAATACACTAGAAATGAATAAGAAACGGCAAAAGTACAAAAAACTTTTATCCAACAAAAGAACACCCACTTTTTATCATATCGGTATCTTTCGTATGTGAATCAAAATCGAGTTCCCCTAGTACGTTTTACCTGATATCAAACTCCAAACGAGTTTTTGTGAGCATCCCGTATAACTAAACAACAGGTGCTGGCCACCTTTGTTTATTTTTCAAGCATGAAGTTACGAGGCTTAGGATGATACCAGTTTTAAAATTTTAGAGTTAGGGTTCAGTTCCTAGCTTTTTTAATAGGTTTTAGGGTTCCATACCATAAAAGGAAAAACGGTACAGTTATGATCATAAGTATGTCTGTCTGTTCGTCTTTTACAGCCGATTTGCTCCAAAACTCAGTCGAATCGAACAAATCCAATGGTCGATTAAGTTAAAATTAATACTTTCATGGGTAGACATAAAATCCACCAACGAAATGGTCAGAGACCTTTTTTTTTATTCGACTGGATGGAAAACGAGCAAGTGGGTCTGCTGATAGTAAGAGATCACCACTGCCCATAAACATCTGCAACACTAGAGTATTGCAGATGCGTTGCCAAACTAGAGGCCTAAGATGGGATACCTCAAGTGCCAGTTATTTCACCGGCTGTCTTACTCTCTACGCCAAAACACAAAAGTGCAAGCACTGCTGCTTCACGGCAGGATTAGCGAGCAAGATGGTGGTAGCAATCCGGGCGGACCTTGCACAAGGTTCTACCACCTGCAAACCTGCACCTGCTGGAGGGTTAAAGTTGCAGGCTGGCGTTGGATGCAGGCCACTTCCATCCAACCGCAGCCAGCTTGTAGGGGAGACTTATGTCCAGCAGTGGACGTCGTTTAATATGATGGTGATGAGATAAAATACCAGAATCTCAACCGACGAGGTTGATATTTATCATGCAATTTGGCATGGGCGTTTTTTAAATGACGTTAATAAAGAGAACGATATTTTTTTTTTAAATTTACACGGGATTTTTTTGCTAAATCTCAAAAATTCAATTCAACTATCAGATCTACTGATTAACGCGAGCGATGTCGCGTGGAGAGGCTAGTCATAACTAAATACTTAGATGGACGAACTTACGTGGGAGCTCTTACTAACGTGTAGTCTTCCAGTGCGCAGTCGCAACTCTAGAACCTTAAGACCCCAGGTATATCTATTAGATAAGATAATAAGTATAATAATACTGAAAACAACAAGTTTTATTTATACAATTAGATTTCACTAAAGATTTTGTACCGCGATATTTTTGTCCTTGAAACAAATAACAGAGACAAAGTAATAATTCTTCAAAGTTTTACAAACTCATAACGAATGTGGGCGAAGTTTAGATAATACTTATTTATTTATACCGTGTTTTGTTACCCAAATACACATTGGTTTTCAAGTAAACTTAATTTGTTTCTTTCTTCCCACGCAACAGACGCGAATAAGCGTAGATACTCTTAACAGAATCAAATGCATAATCGTACTTCATCTTTCGACTTAATGTACTCTGCTAGCAATGGATATAAGCATTTTAATGACTTTTAACTATTGCTCCTGTCATAATTTAGCAGTCATTAGCACGCACATGTCCGTCCGTGGTGCCTGAAGAATGCATCGTGTTTGACAGCCGATAGCGAATGCCTTTAAGTCTGTGGAGAAGGGTATCCTGCAAGGGTGTATTTTGTGTCCTACACCTTTCCATCGGTAGCTTATTTTCCATTAGTCTCATGCTCGTATTCACCTGTCATAAAAATAGATACGCTGAATCACAAAAATAAAATGTTATAACTAATTACAAAATAAATTCAATAGCTACTACTAATTGAAAACGTTTTTCCCTAATTTAGTTCAAAACTTATTCTAATTTAAGATCAGTTTTATAAGAAACGGAGTCCCGAAAAACTTTGGAAACTAAACTTCATTTCCGTAATCTTAGTATTAAGATGGGTCCTTAAAAACTTTATTTTTTCATTTTTATTTATATAGATTAGGTATTCTCCATTTCTTAAATTAGAATTTCAAGGTTTTGTTATGATCTTTGCAAGTTAAACAAATGCTTATAAAAGGTTTTTTTTTTTTAAAGAAAATACGCAAATAGGCCGCAAAAGGATCTCTTACGAGTCACTTTTTATACCTGTATTGGTGGTTATGATTTGAATGATAATTAAAATAAACAATGAAGCAGTTATACCAAAGTAACCCTAAAGCAACGAGTAGTCATTTATCGGTCACGAAACTTCGTATTTCACGCACAGTGAGAACTTCAACACTTTTACTTTAATTAACCATTTTTCGCTCTATTACGCTTGTGTGACGACTAAAGGCTCTTAAATTACTTTTACATTACTGAAGTATTTGTCAAATAGACATTGATTTGGTACCTTTGTAACTATTCACTTCTGAATTAATGTGAAATTAGTCCAAACTAGTAACAGAAATACATTATTTATAACAAAAAAATGTTTTCAAATAATTACTAGAGTGTGTATAATTCGTGATAAAACACCTTTTTGCGGCATCGCACTTGCAAACCATTATGTCTAGGCCTACCAGTTGAATAGAAATTGCAGGATTTCGCAAAAAAATTCAAAACACCCCTCATAAACTAAATCCGATCCATAATACCCTAATACCTAATATTTTATACCTGTTTAAATATCGGGATAAAAAGTAGTTTTTGTGTTATTCTACACTTTCAGCTATTACGAGTATACTTAACTTTATCCAAATCCCTTCAACTGATTTACCGGGAAGAAGTAATAAGCACTCGCAAAGTTTTGCATTTGAGCATTTAATTTATATTGTTGCTTTGTAGTTAAGGTTCTCTAACCACTATCTGGTCGTCTAAATATTTCCCATTCTTTAATAAATTCTAATGAAAAAACATTGCTCCTATTTTAAAACAGACTTGCAGCGAAGCCAGACATATTTTACTTTACTCCAATAATTCTGACAATCGCCTGTCTTAAGACAAGTCGCATAAGAGTCCTGTACATAAGTTATATAACATCTACGCGGCTATTAGTCATTTGTCAGTCACATATCCGAGATAATTTCTTACGTGACTGGCACATTCGCTGGCTGTATGTTAACGAATATGTTTGCACGAATTTTCCGCGAAAGTGTTTTACTCTTTCTTTTTTCTTTTGTTCTCTGTTTTCACGCAATCGGGTTCGTGATGTGTATAAAGTATTTGTGAGTTCTAAGTAGGTTTTTTTTGTGAACTTTGTTTCTTTTGTGTCGAAGTTCTATGTTCTAATTCTACTTTTTTTACTGATTATAATTGTTTTTAATAAAAATAACATGCTTGCATACGTGGAAAAGCGGCTGTGTTTAATGTTTAAGAAGTAAATTGTGAACTGCAGTTCACCTTGAAAATGATCCATGGATGGATTCGAAACATGTTGTTCATGAATACCTCTATCCTACTAATATTATAAATGTGAAAGTTTGTGAGTGAGTGAGTATGTTTGTTACTTCTTCACGCTGAAACGGCTGGACGGATTTGGATGAAATTTGGCAAAAAGTTAGTTTATAACCTGGATTAATAAAACCCAAGGGATAGGGATAAAATCTTGAACTAATAACCGCTGGGCTTAGAGTCATGAAATTTGGTATTTAGATAGCTGGACATCTGGAATGACACATACAACACATATAATTTAACGTCAATGAAAACCACGATGTAATTTTAGGGAATTCCCACGAGAATTTAATAAAATCCCGGAATTTCTATTCAACTGCAGTATCTAATGATTTACGCGTGCGAAGCGGCGGGTAAACACTATATTTATTGATATATTTAGTGACCCGTGTGCCTTATTTCTATATCTGTACATGCATTTTGGTGAAAGAGGTTGTTTGTTTGCGCGTTTGTATGTTCGTTTCCATTTTTCACATTATGTGTCGAACCGATTTTACAAGTAATGGGGTTTTTTGCATTGTATTTGTTGTTATATTAATTAAAAAAATTACCATAATAATATGTAGAGTCAATAAAAAGGTACCTTCAATGCAAATATGATTGTGTGGCATTTTGTTTACAAATTATTAAAATATAGATTTTAAGGATTAGAGTAAGTTAGTTTCAGTTCTTTATTTATTAATTTCTGTGCATTATTGTAAATATTATTTGTTTGAAAATACAAACTGAAATATAGATGCACAGAAAAACCAGAAAAATAAGACCATCACTGGGAATCGAACCCAGATCCTCGGTATTCCGTACCGCGTGCTATACCGCTACACCACTGTTGGTCAACGGCACAGACACGAATTTCCCCTATGCACCACATATCTCAGCTTGTTTGTTTAAAAATTTTGAATTGAAATAAAAAATACAAAAAGATTCCAAAAACCAATCTTATTATTAGTTTGTTTATAAATAAATTCATAGTTTATTGAAATATTAATATTATTATTATAATTGATGATGTTATTATTGCGTAAGTATAATGTTGTATCTTTAAACAATCGTGTTTCATATTTTTTAACAAATGTTAACTGTTCTTAATATTAAATAATAATAATAATTTAACGTTTATTTCAGGCTCTAGTCCCATATACTTCGTGTTAGTTACAGTCTTATAATGAGATTTATTACAGGGAACTATAGGTCTATTTATATAAAACGAATTCCTAGCTTTAGCTAAAATGCGAAATTATTGTGTAACACTGTTTGCTTCTAAATTATAAAAAAAATTCGGCATCAATATAATATAACCTCCGGAACCACCATAATTAACCATAGGAAAAAAATAGCTATTTAAAAAAAAAAACTGTAGATATAGATACTTTCTTCAATTTAAATTAATGTTAAATTTTCAGGTATTACTCGTAACTGTCTCACGCGATAAATGATTTAATTAAATATCAAATTAAATATTTCTCCCTGTATCTTATGACCTCTATGTTGAATCTATCTATTTAATACCTTTCTTTAAACGAGCAATTCTTGCACATTTCGCGGATTTCGAAAACGGCTCCAATGCGATGAAATTTGGCATGCAGGGGTTTTTGAGGATGAGTAATCGATCTATCTTATCTATGGGGAAACGTTACTGAGTTTTAGCCAGAGTGAAGCTCGGTCGCCCAGGTACATCCATGTTTTATTATATATATTGTTTTTATTAAAGTTTTAGTGAATTCGGAGTATGTTTCAAAGTAGCACAGAAAAAAAAAGAATCCTGGACGAATGTATCACATAATCATGTGTGTTGAATTTTCGAAAAAAATATTGAAACAAAATTAAATAATGATGATCCCAATTCGTAGCAATGCTTATTTTAATAAAAACAATGCGCTAATTAGGTAAATTTGTAAATCTATCTTGGCACAAAAGTTAAACAGTGACTGTAGCCGCTATAGCAGGTTTAATTCGAAAAAGGAAATAAAAAAACAAACGCGAATCCCGTAACAGCTAGTGACTAAGCCCTTTTACACGCCGAAAAATAAAATCCGTTCAAAAACACGATCCATACATCATCACAAATCCGTATTATTAATACTCGAGCTCCCACAAATTATCGCGCCATAAAAAGCTTACATAACGAGCTTTTAAGCCTAAAAAAATATCACTAACCTTTCGTGTCACGGAATCGTTCATTAGATTAATCCTTTTGGTTCATCATTAATCAATCACATTTTTAAAACCTCAAAATTCAATCATCCGTAACACTGAATCCCATTTTTTAAAAACACTGGCCACTAGATTTTTGAACAAAACACGCTTTGGAATCAGAACGGCGATTCGATTGTTTTTTTCGAAATTCAAAATTGAGAATGGCGCGTAAGTAGCGAGGGGGAGGGGCGACGCGGCTCGATCCGTGGCGCCCGGGTGGTGACTGAGCGCGAATGTAGGCAGCGGTTGCCCTGGCCAGGCTAGGTGTCATAGATTATAACGAGAAAGAGGGGACAGTGTTATGTAGAAAATTTTGTGTTGTGATGAAAGTATTGGCCGAAAAAGTATCTTTGCTGATCCTGGCGGGACCTGTTTTGCATCTTGGTAGTGTTCATTGGTTCAATAAATGTTAGTATCATCGTTTAAACTTAGAAAATTATATTGTATTCAGTTTACTCTCTAGTTTGCCATGACAATCGGTTGGTTGGATTCTGTATTAAAAACAATGGATTTTTGTATTCGAGAAATGTGCTTAAAAACGCAATTAACTTATGAAATTTAATAACGAGAAAAGGTAAGTAATGCCCCACCTTCTTTTTTTTCGTCTTGGCGGGGGGGGAGGTACTACCGTGCCCCCAGATATATTATGAAAAAGAGACAGACTATACCTATATTAACTGAACTTTATATTTCTGAGTTTAAGCGACTAAAGCATAGTAAAAAAAATAATAACAAACACGTGGCGTGTTAAATTTACAGGGCATGTGTCTAAAAAACTTAAAAATCAATCTAAGTCTAACATACTCGTAATAAAACCATAGCATTGAAACTCTATCATCGCTTATTATAAAATTATGACATCATGACATCAATTGTCTATAATCTAGAAGATTTTCTAGTCTCAACATTAGGTACCCACAAGTCATATTATCAAACGCAATAAAAATATCAACAAGTAGAACTAACATTGCCATTTACCCCTCGGTGAGACACATTGAAATACACGTCTTAAATACAAATAACATACCATCACTCTACAAATTTCCCGGACTCGCTACTCTATGCCTCGACAACGACCTTAATCTGAAATCCCTTTTCAACTCGTCGTGCCTCTCATTATTGATCTCTTTCACTCCTCACTACCGGTGCAATAATATCGGCGTCTCACACCTCCATGCCGGCGCTCCATAAGCGCATCCCACTCTCTCACCACTGCAGAGCCTCAAAAACGACGTACTGCCGGCGTACTATTCACAAACCGTGTACAGACTAGAAAAAAATACAACACGTTTCTACCACAGCTTAAAAAAATACCGTACATATATTTTGGAACTGGCTGTTTTTCCTTCCATTCGTTGGTAATTTTTTTATCTACGCAAACTTGTCTGTTATTGGTCATTGTAATAAGTACAAGTGACTTTCTTATGATTTTTCCCGAACTAAAACAATTGAGGATAGCTAGGTTGCTTTGCTCTTTTTCTTTATCAGATTCGGTTCGTTATATCATTTTCTTGCATATTTATAGTATTTATTATACCCGTTATCTTTAGGCTGAAATTAAATAGGTTTCCTTTCAGGTATTAGGATAATTAGAAACTGGATAGCTTAATGATTGATCTCAATAAACAACTAAGATTGAGTCTGGATTACAGTGGAATTTGATGGGTCACGATTTATTTGAGAAACTAAATTAACTTTGAGAATGTTAAGAGAAACGTACATACTCGTATAGGCTAC
Organism: Choristoneura fumiferana; assembly: GCF_025370935.1. Lineage (NCBI taxonomy): Eukaryota > Metazoa > Arthropoda > Insecta > Lepidoptera > Tortricidae > Choristoneura > Choristoneura fumiferana. The sequence goes on from NC_133500.1 coordinate 7,062,392, forward strand.
GTTTGAGGTTATTATTAAATTGGTGCCGAAACCTCAGTGCGCGAGTCCCACTCACACTTGGCACATTTTGAACAACTGGTTAAGTGTGTTTTTTTACAAGCTTTCATTTAGTGTCACCTGTCCCGTTGTCTGTCTGTCTGTAATCAAATCTTGCACGTTAAATTCGACCAACTTCCAGTAGTTTGTAGGATTTACTTGAAATTTGGTATACTTATGTAAATTGCGTGACAATACAATAATCTAGTAGTGACATTCTGGTAGTCCGGCCAGGATTGTCTCCACAGGACGGAACTCTTCAGCAGTTAATGGCATCGACTCACAATTTGGTATGCAAATGTAGTTTGTATGATAATACAAGTACAGCTAACTAAAAGTACAGTCAGCAAAAAAAGCTAGTATTTTTTTTTAAATCAAAAACACAAAAAACAAAAACAAAAACTTTTATTTAGCTTTTCATGTTTGTTTTTTGGAGTAAAATTTTGAAATAGGTATTTTACCCACTTCTCGTGGTTGGATAACCTTAAAATTTAGTTCGGAAATGTAGCTTGGATGACAATGCAAGTAACCAAATAAGTTTTTTGTTAAAAATTTCATTGTTAATTCAACCTTTTTTTCTGACAGTACTTTTTGTGACTGTACTTGCACTGTAATACTACATTTCCGTACTAAATTTCAAATCAATGCCAATTACCGTTGAGGAGTTCCGTCCTGCAGAGACGATCCTGGCCGGACCACCAGGATGTCACTGCCAGATTATTGTGTTGTCACCAGATTTACATAAGTGTGCCAAATTTCAAGTCAATCTGACCACTGAAAGTCGATCAAATTCAACTTGCAAGATTTGACCCGCTCATACATAGATACATACATTAAACATTAATAAACAGATATTGCAAGTGAAAGCTTTAAAAATTCATTGAAAATGCAGTTATTAGGAAAAAATACAGGTGGTAGGACCTTGTGTAAGGTTAGCTGGATTGCTACCACCATCTTGCTCGCTAATTCTGCCGTGAAGTAGCGGTGCTTGCACTGTTGTGTTTCGGCGTGGAGAGTAAGACAGCCGGTGAAATTACTGGCTCTTGAGGTATCCCATCTAGGCCTCTAGGTTGGCAACGCATCTGCAATACCCCTGGTATTAGATTAGATTAGATTAGATTCACTCGCTCGTTTGCCATCCAGTCGAATAAAAAAAAACCTTTTAACCTATGACGCAAAAAGAGGGGTTTTGGAGTTTTTCCGCTACGCGTGTATTCCCATAATTTCACTTGCTATACCAACGTTTGTCATAAAATATATAGAGCTGTATTATATTCCGGATTTTTTTAATGTTATCTTATAGAATGCAGTAGGTTAGCTTAGTCTGTGGTCTATCTGTGGCATCATAGCTCCCAAACAGATGATCCGATTTTGATAAGTTTTTTTTTAATCGAAAGTTGATTTTATGATGATTCTTTATTATAATTTAAATCAGTTCAACGGTACCTATTTTTCAACTTTTCTAAGTTGCTTAGGTTATAACCAGAGCCAGGAATTTTCGCGGAATTTTTGATCTGTCATAGTGACTTCTCACTTATCGACTCTACCTAAATGCTATCGATAATTATATACTCAGCAGCACAAAATGAGGTCCACTCTATATACAAAATTATATAACTGCACATATATTTGTGGGCCAGATTTTTTGCTGCTCAGTATATTATCGTAAAATAATAATCGTATATATTTTATAAGGACACTAATGGAACATTTGGCAGGTGGTAGGACCTTGTGCAAGGTCCGCCCGGATTGCTACCACCATCTTGCTCGCTTATCCTGCCGTGAAACAGCAGTGCTTGCACTGTTGTGTTTCGGCGTGGAGAGTAAGACAGCGGTGAAATTACTGGCACTTGAGGTATCCCATCTTAGGCCTCTAGGTTGGCAACGCATCTGCAATCCCCCTGGTGTTGCAGGTGTCTATGGGCGGTGGTGATCTCTTACCATCAGGAGACCCACTTGCTCGTTTGCCATCCAGTTGAATAAAAAAAAATATTAGCAATTAAGCTGACTTTGAATATGAAATTGAATAATTAAATTAGAAATTGTTTTTCATTGTTTATCTTGCTTGTCTATTTCTCATAGATTAATCTCATTTATATATCGTACATGCTTTCAATGCTCAAGAGTTAATTGGAAGAGATCGCAATTTAACGATAAAACCGTCTACTGTTGACCTCTTTTTTTTTTAACATTTTATGTTTCGATATATCGATATTGAATATCGGAAGTCAATAAGTGAGAAATCACTATAACAGATAAAATTTCCGGGCTCAGGTTATAATAGTTTTTTTTCTTCGGGGCGCGAACACGGCTATGGTCAAGCTAAAAGTTCATGCGCACAAAACAGTCGCATTTGTATGTACAGGGATTTAATCAAAGTGAATAGATTAATGCTTTCCGCTTGCTCTAATAATCACTAAATGAAGTTGACTATGATTAATAGGTAGTGATGGTAGCTCTTTTCAGTGGCAGATAATTTATCTACCTGGCAATAGATGCTAGGTTAGGTTTACTCTACGGGGTGGGTGGGTCAATCAACTTTCTAGTGTATGTTGTTCTGTCCCGTACCGTAACTAAGGAGATATGATACACTGCTAGAAAATTGTTTGCAATGTATATATACTACTAGAGTTTACCCGCGGTTTCGCACGCGTAAAGTATTCGATCTGGTAGTTACAATTGAAATTCCGGGATTTTACAAAATTCCCCGGGAATTCCTAAAATTTATATCGTGGTCCTCATTGAGGTTGTGTTATGAACAATTGTCTAAAATTCAAGACTGGGTCTAGAGTCTTAACCCATCGGTTGAAATTTCAAGATTTTATGCCTATCCCGTGGGAATAACGGGATAAAAAGTAGCCTATGATTCCAGAGGTCCAGCTACCTACGAGTACATACCAAATTTCATGACTCTAAGCCCAAAGGTTGTTATTTCAAGATTTTATCCCCATCCCCTAGGTATATCGGGAAAGAATATCATATGTTTTAATCCAGGTTATAAACTCACTTTTTGCCAAATTTCATCCAAATTTGACCAGCCGTTTCAGCGTGTAGAAGTAACAAATATTACTTATTTATTCGGCACGCACATGTTACAAATATAACAAAAAACAGAGGAAATACAAAATTATATAAAATAAAATATTAAATTTTATTATGTGTAAAAAATGTTAAGTTTTCTCTTCAATTCAGCCGCAAAGCTTTAGTTTAGTTTAGTTTAGTTTATTTATTCAATCAATACATCATTACATTATAATTTACATAAATGTCAGTTATAAGAATTTGTATTGAAATCGTCAAAGGTAATATGATTAGTAATAATTATAAAAAATAAAATTCTAAGCATGTCATGTGAATGTAAACAATTAAAATTAGACTGGTTCTCCTCAAGGGATCGTCAGACTGAAAACACATTGAAATGTATATGTCGGCGGCCGATCGTAAAATCCGCCAGATCACGAAATTCCTAGGCATATCGTGAAACGCCGCCATTTCATGATATGCCTAAACGTTGGCCAGGCATATCACGATGTGCCTGAGAAATAATACGGCAGATCGATTAGAGCAACGCATTCTTCGATATTCCTAGCTCTATACCGGGCACATCGTAAAATAGTTTCTTATTTGGCCACTGGTGGCGCTGCGTATGCAATGGCGGCCGTGACCAGCTGACCGGCCGTGTTTGTTTAGCGCGTGAAAAATGTCGGCGTCGCAACAAAATGATCTTTAAACCGAAAATAGTGATTGAATTCAAAATAGAAGTGCAAAAGAAGCTTTTGAACATCAGCTCCGTTCTTTTTATGTGAATCAAACGGATTCTGTGCACAATGTGAAAAAACCATGGACGTCTGCCCGTATTTTAGAGGTTAGTATTTTGTTGGTAAATAAAGTATTCACTAGTTGTTAGTTATTTATATAGAAAAATTTAGGTACGACGAGCGAAGCGAGGAGTGGTTAGTATTAATTGTGATAACGACGCACGAGCCGAGCGAGCGAAGCGAGCGTGCCGCGGCAGCGGCCGGCGAAGTGCCAGAACCGATATGGCGGCGTTTCATGATATGCCTAGGAATTTCATGATCTGCCTAAACTGGCCAAATCATGAAATGGCGGCGCTTCATGATATGCCTAGGAATTTCATGATCTGCCTAAACGTCACTAGGCAAATCGCTAAACGGTGAGTTATGAACGATATGGCGGATGTCCCTTAGCCAATTCATGAAATGGCGGCATTTCACGATATGCCTAGGAATTTCGTGATCTGGCGGATTTTACGATCGGCCGCCGACATATATAAAGAATAAATGTCAAGGATATGTAAAGATTAATAATTGAGTAACAATTTAAATGTCAATGTAAAAACAATAAAATAAAAACAAGAAATAATAATAACAATTTAAACAATAAAATTAAAATGTCAGATTCATAAAATCATTTACGGAATAAAAAGTTACAAAGTAACAAAGACACTAACATTCGCATTTGTAATATAAAGTGCAAATATATCGGAAACTGGCATATACTGCAACTTGCCACGCGTTCCTAGCCTGTCCCTTTTCATCCCGATTAATTTTACATCTTGCATCTTGCTCCCCCGCCACGCGCAAGGTGTGACCAGCTTGCCATCTCAAACTCGATCTGCAACCGGTCAGTGTGGTTTAAAAATAAACGGCCAAGATCGGATCGGGGTTGCATTTGAGGGGTTCTTCAAGAACTGCATAGTTTCTTGTACGGGAACCAACCTTTTTTAGGGTTCCTACCGGGACCCTACTACTGAGACTCCACTGTCTGTCTGTCTGTCTATCTGTCCGTCTGTCTGTCACAGGGCTCTATCTCTGAAGCCGTAAAAGTTAGACACTTGAAATTTCCACAGATTATGTATCACTAAGGCAGCGATAACAACCAATACTAAAAATAAAATAAAGTTACAAATTAAAGGGGGTCGTCATACAAGAAACGTGTTTTTTTCAGCGTTTTTTGGTTGCTAGGCGTTATTAGCCGTTGCTTAGGCGATCGAGTCGCCCTACGTCTAGCTATGTCGTTTGAATGTTTACCTTTAAGTTTGCGATTTTAATGATGTTAAATAAAAGCTTCGATAATATAATATAGTGACTGTCTGATTGTGTGCTTTATTCGTTTTTGTGCAAAGTAATAAAGCAATTTATGAACTACAAACCATAAGGAAGCCAACCTTGATAAAGCGCTCGCCAAATCCACACCGTATAATCACAATGTTTACCTATTGTTTTTTACACTAAAAAAGTCATACTAAGTATTTTACACTATTTACAAGGTTTATAATATACTGTTTAAAATTTATTCACACTAGTCGAGCTTCTTATTATTTAATTACACAACATACGAAGTCCGCCGAATTTTCCGCGAATGAACCGCTCTGACAGATTTTTTTTTGAGCCGCGAGCGGCGCTTGGCTCTGCGCGGGCAATGTAATGGTTCCAGAAGCAAACAGCCAGAACCAAAGAGGATGAGAATTAAAATTGTTTTTTATTCGAAATACCTAACCACCAAAATACCTGCACAAGACTGTTTGGGTCATACATTGGAAGCTAAATTTGACCCACTTCCAGTGGTCCGATTGACTTGAAATTTGGCATACTTATGTAAATTTGTTGACAATACAATAATCTGGTAGTGACATCTTGGTGGTCCTGCCGGGATCGTCTCTGCAGGAGGAAACTCCTCAATAGTTAATAGTACCGACTTGAAATTTGGTACAGATATGTATTTTAGATGACAATACAAGTACAGTTAACATAAAGTACATTCGGCAAAAAAAGCTTGTATTAAAAATGAAATTTTTAACAAAAGTTTATTACAAGCATTATATTTATTTGCAGTGTAATGTAACTAACTATGTTTTCTCGGGTGGAATCTTTCAACTCAAATTTGAAGTGGATATTTTCAACCGACTGTGCTGAAATTTTAAACGCATGTATAAATCCGATGACAATGCAATATTATTATAACATGGAGTTGATCTGATGATAAAGCTAGCGGTTGACCATAGGAACTCTGTGATAAACGACACGACCGCATCGAGTTTGGACTCGTTTAATTTGTCTTGACGAGTACTTTGGTAACCAGGGGCATAAAGTAGGTACAGTCAGCTAAAAAAACTTATACTAGAAGTTTAAGAAAAACTTTTACTGAACTGTTTACGGAACCCTTCATGTACGAGTCTGACTCGCACTTGACCATTTTTTATCTTTCTTAGCTTATACATTTTATGCTTTTAGGATTCAAGGTTAATCTTTGAAAGAAACATAAAAAAGTAAACAAACAAATCAAAATAAAAAAATACAAAATATAGTATATAGTAGAAATACTTAGTAATAATACTAGAAATACATAGTAGTAATTATCTAACTCATAATTATCTTTTAAACAGTAAGAGTTACACCACTATTAGTGTCTTAGTCTTAACTTCATTTGACCTGTAGGTTGTCCCCTTAAAGTTAACGGATATCAAAAATAACACGGTGTACATATAATAACTGTTAGCGACTGTACTTCATGAACTTACAAAGTACCTAATCTTTTTTTGATGTGCAGAATAAAAAAAAACTGGTGGTGGACTCCCCTTCATTTTGGATTTTATTTTATTTTTATTAGTTGTTGTTTCTATAGAAATTTTTCAGTGTCCTTCTATTACGGTTCTCGACATACAACACTATGATAGATAGACATACAGACAGACGGACAGCGAAGCGACAGTGTAATAGTCCGTTAGTCACTCTCCGGGAACGGAACCTTAAAAAGGGGAATAAAGAATAAGCCGACTTTGATTCAAACCTGAGGCCATATTTTTTAACGCACTCGGTATCGTAATCGTTATCACCACTTCTTTCTGTCACACGGTATAGGGTGAAGGGTGAAAGAGATGGAATGCGATCGCCAGCGCCTGAGCGTTAGACAAAACGGCTTCTGGTTTCATATTCGTCTTTCTACGCTCCATGGGGTAAACTTTCAAATGAATAACTCACCATCATGTGATCCGCTTGCTCGTTTTCCACATCCTTGTTACTATTTTGCCACGGTACATCAGAACTGGGCCACGGCAATTTATCTTTATGCAAAATCTCTTTGGAGCAGTCGTGTACAACTGATAATATCGTTCTGTACTATATGTGTAGCTGCGGACACTTAAAAGTGTACACTTAGTATCCATACTTCCATACTAAAGTATTATCCTTATCCTAATAATAATAATAAATGTTAATAATAATAACAACAATAAAGTCGAACTCGCACGCCAAAAGTTTAGTGCAAATTTCTAGGTATCTATGAATTCCCGTAAGTAGTTTTAAAGAAAAATGTAGCATAGACAGACAGACATAAAAAGTAAGATTTTCATACTTTTTTTATTGGTTGTATTTTAAAGACCGTACGTTAATACGAAATTTCAAGTTTTTGGGACAATCGAAAATACCCTATTGGCTTTGCGGTAACGGCAATTTATGTATGGAAACACATTTTTATTGACTGTATCCTAAGATTGGGTAGACTTAGAACCTTAATTTATTAACTGTTCCAAAAAGTAGCGGATCTGAGTATTTGGTGATTAACTTCAGCTTGATATCGCCATGCGTTCCTGAAAAATACTTTCTTTACAATACATGCCTTATTAGGTAAAAGTTAAAAAAGAAACATTATTTTTAATAACAAGAAACCCCAAACTTTTCCTAGTAATCCCATACACGTAGGTAACATTCGTGTTTACCGCCCACCAATGAAACCAAATGACTTGCAAATCCGACATTATTATCGCGCCGAGTTTAATTCGTTCGCAATTATATGAAATGAATTTGCTTCGCGCAAAGTCTCGTTATCTCGCTTTTTTAAATCTTTTGACATTATGTATTGACTGACGTCATTATTGTGTATAATGTGCTGAGTTTTTCTTTGAAATGTATCGTGTTAGCAGCTTTTGTTCATTGTTGTAGATTCGCTTGGTATGAATACGGTTATTAATGAGCTAAAGGTTGAATAAACAGGTATGATTTTAATTGTGATATGATTACGTAGTAGCTAAATTCATTATCTGCTTACTTTGATCACAGCCAAATTTCGCGTGACAAAATGCATTTAAATTAAAAAATTCTCTAACTTAAAATGGAAGAGGAGGTTTTAAGTTTGTATTTTTGTATTTTTTTTTACTTGTACAGAACCGTCAGTACACGTGAGCTTGGCTCGCACTTTACTCTTTTTATTTTTATACGCTACAAAAGAAAAGCATTCATATATGCAGAAAAAATACAGCAGAACACACTACGCTACTTACGTTTTATAAAAAAAATAGCACGCAATGTGTCAAATTATAAAATGTTAATGTGTCAAATGGTTGTCTGGAAGAGATCGCTTTTAAGCGATAAGACCACCTATTGTCTACCCTGAATCTAAGTGTTTATATCATAAGTTTTTTGTACTGCTTTATGGTGTGCAATAAAGAATATTTCGTCCCATCCGACGAATAAAGTCACTTCTGCAAAATTGTTACTTTTCACTAGGGGCATTTGAATTTTCGCTTAGTTTAATTTGATTATAGCTTTGTAAGTAATAGGAATTCGTCAATGCAATTAAGTAAAGTTTTTACTAGAGTTGTCAGGATTACTTTTTAGTAGCAATCTCTTTTAAATGTTAAGGCTTTCAAGGAATTCTGGGTCTTAAAGTAATATGTAATTGTTTTCGTGGGAACGCACAGCCAAAAATTCGGTGTTAAGAGAATATAGAACTATCTTTGTCGGAGTTTGACTTTGTGAACCGAGGTCTATAGGCATATGAAACTTTATTCCTCGGATATTTTGATAATTTTTTCAACAACATGTGACTATCTATCTATCTATCTTCTACGCCGTTAGCAATAGAGTCATGTTCAGATATTTTTTATCAAATTTTTGCTCACATGTTTATGAACTCGACTGTACGTGATTATTCGCAATGACGAAATAAATAATAATTAATGCTTATTACAAACGACATTGCCCATTAGGTACTCACAATATGACACTTGTTCCTTGTGCTTGTTTGTTATGATCGCACATGAAAATTATATAAAAAGTTTTAAAAGTAATGTATTTCATCATCATCGTGATCATCACATCCGCAGGATGTCCACTCTTGGACATAGGCCTCCCCCATAGCCCTCTAGTTGCATCAACCGCGAACCCGCCGCTTTAACTAGGTCATCCTTCCATCTCGTTGGAACTTTTCGGCCCCAACAGCCATACGTTCTCCATCCTATATGGCCTGCCTATTGCCACGACTTCAACGAGCTAATTTGTCATGGTGGCCATGTCGATAATGGTGACCCTTGTTCTTCTACATATCTCCTCACTTCTAATTCGATCTCGTAGAGAAATCCCGAGCTCTCTCCATAGCTCGCTGAGCAACTCTGAGCCTATTTATAAGGCCCATAGTGAAGCACCACGTCTCCGATCCATATGTATTGTCATCACTGGCAACACACATTGGTTTAAAAAGACTTTCGTCTTAAGGCACTGAGGAATTTTGAACGAAAAGACATTGCTGAGTTTTCCAAACGGTGCCCATCTGTGTTGGATTCGACGATTGGTCAATCTTCTCGAAGTTGAACTTACCTAATTTGACGGTTTTTCCTATGTATACATATGCGTCAACAACTTCAAGAACCGAATTCTCAACCAAAATAGGAGTAGACACCTGTTCTTGACACTCGATTGAGGTTTTCGAGTAGCGTACTGAGTTCTTCCATCGACTTTGCCATAACCACGATATCGTCGGCAAACCGAAGGTGAGTGATGTATTGGCCGATGAGATGCCTAGTCTTTTCCCTTCCAGAAGCTTGAAGGAGTCTTCGAAAGCGGCAGTAAACAGTTTCAGAGATATGACATCTACGTATCTTACGCCTGTTTTCAAAGGAATCGCATTCGAATTCTGTTCGTGTACTCGGACCGACATAGTGGCGTTGTTATACAAACACTTTAACACTTCGATATACCAATAGTCAACGGTATCGCTGGAGAAACTCAAGCACCGCTCACGTTTCGACCGAATTAAAGGCTTTCTCGTAATCCACAAACGCTAGACATAGTGGCAAGTTATACTCTGCGGTATTCTGTATGACTTGCCGCAGTGTATGTATGCGGTCTACGGTACTATAAGCCTTTTTGGAACCCGGCTTGTTCAGGTGGCTGGAAGTCATCGAGCCTGCGTTCGAGACGATACTTGCGACATAATTAGAGTTAGAGTAACCGTTTTGGTATCAGAAATTTCATTTATAGGCGTCAGTTCCTTTGTAGGCGATGGTTCCAATATTGGCGATGTGCCTACAGAAAGTGACGGGTTGAACGGCGACACTACTTTCTTTACCTAGATTATACATCGCATCACGCTCTAGATCAATAGCTCGCCTTTTTTCTCCTCTCTGTGTATTTGTATTTTTATTTTTATGTGCAATAAAGAGTTTACATACATACAAACATGATTCCGTACTGTGTGATGTTTCTACATTTGCAGAAGATATGACTGGGGCATTAGTTTATTATATTATCCTCGTAAAACGTACACCGACTAGATCGGCGGCATATTGAAGAGAGGCTATATAGGTTAGAAGTACCCGAAAGCGTCGAGCATGTATGAGGAGTGATGAATGTGGATGAAGCGAGAGAACTATGTCAGCATAGAAGCGTATGGCGCTCTATTGTCTCTGCCTACCATACAGGTAATAAAGCGTCACGTATATGTATGTATGTATGATATTTTATTCTATAAAAATAAATAGAAAATAAAATTTGAGACGTAAACGGTGTTAACTTAAATGAGTTCCGTAGAAGAAGGTGACATATGCACAAGTGAACTCGACAACGCGTGTCTGTTCCGGCGTAAATGGTTACAAGTGCTCTTACAACTCTGAAATTCTATCTAGTTTCCAGCGATTAATGGTACATAACTATATACATCGTGCTTATTAAAACTTTTTCTGATCGTGAAATCTATATAAAACTTTTATTGCTAAGATCATAATACGTTACGAATATTTTTTTTCCGGTTTATATTGATTTACTATAAATAAAGTTCTAAGAGGTAATATGCTACCTTTTACTCCGGAATCTAACGGCAGAAGCACTTAAACCGTAGAAACATAAAAACACACTCACTATTATTTTTTAAATAGAAGAAAAGGCTAATTACGTCTTTCTGAACCATGATGACTATCCTCTGTTGGACCATTCGTAATTAAATCATTAATTTCACTTGTACTTCGTTGATTCGTTGGTCTAGTGCCAAGTTTATAAGTCGTCTCGAGCGACGATTCGTTTTATTAGGAGTTAAATTCATGCCCCACAAAATTAACATAAAATTATAAAGAAACCCACACCAAAGAAAACGTGCCAAAATAACATAAAGTAATAAAGCGTGTCATCTCCCGCGAAGACCGGTGACGACTGACGATAGAACCCCGCACGCGCCCCTCCGCGGGGCGAGGCGACCGGCGTGTAAAGATCTATCGAGATGTATAACTTTCTACGTCGAGCTCATATCACATGGAACTTTTTTAGGGGTTGAAATCTCAAAAAGTACTTGGATTTGAGAAATAATTTATATACAGAAATGAAGCTGGAGAATAGCTTAATAAAACAAAACAATAAAATCAATTTAGTCATTTATTATCATACAACCTTTTTCGTCGCATGGGACGATTTGTATTGTATTGTATTGTATTATAATTTTGTGTCTATTTGAAACCTCGCACTTTCTGACGCGACAACTGTCACAGATCCGTTTCTTTTTAACATTCCTTTCTAAAAATTCCTAACATTAATAACTATCTGGAAGTTAAAATTAAATTGAAAATTGATTGCCATACCTATCGTTTTATAGCACTAAAAAAAAGATTGGCTACTCATCTAACAATTAATAATGTCCATTATTGTTTTAATTATCTATTTTTTGTTTAAAAAAAATATTTGTTTTTAGATACATAAATTTACTTTGACACTATATTTGTCCACCATTACACATCGGTTAGATCACATCTGGCGTCACATTTGCGATTCCAAAGCCGACGTGTCAAAGGCTCGCCTCTGCAGTTAAAAGTGGCCTGAATTGTAAATAAAGATCTGATGTTACCTTGACGCAAGTAATCTGTGGGAAGCATTTCATCATAGTTAATTTTCACTAGCTATTGCCCGTGACTTCGCCTTAGGAATTTATTTATCTTTGCCATGGCCAAGTGGTTAGAGAACATGACTACGAAGCTTGAGGTCCCGAATTCGATTCCCGGCCGAAGCAGATATTTGTATGAATAAAACGAATGTTTGTTTTCGGATCTTGGATGTTTAATATGTATATAGTATATTGTATTTAGCGACGGAGGCTATTGTATCCCTGGCCCTTTGCCTATGTGGTTTGGATGGGAGATTTGGACTCTGACCAGCTAGCCAGGCATTCGTGGCCTCGTTCAATCATGGTTCCCGTTCCTTAGCGCCGGCAGCTTTCTCGCGCAAAGACTCTCAGTCGCAGTTCAACGCGGGAATGCTGCCTGCGTGATGGGCACCATGCCAAGAAGCCTACCTCTCTTTTTTAATTAAAGTTTTAGTTTTTAGTACATTGTGTGTTTCTTAAGGGCGGTAAATAAGGAATTACGAACGAGAGTCTATTAGTCTATTTAATGAGTCGCTGTTCGTAATTCTAGTACCGCCCGTGCGACATACACTGTTTTTCATCACATTTGCGAGTAAAATTTTATATTTGTAAAATAAAAAAATATAATTCTTCCAAATATTGGCGAGTATCTATTAAATATCAATGAACGCCATCCTAGATCCCAATTTGACGTTGTCCCACTACAAACATCAAATTTTTTCCTTTACATTCCTTCTTCGGCTTTTTATGCAAGAGACATGCCAGTGTTTTTTTTTTGACGATGTACAATATTTTGTGGCTTTTTTACAAGGATTTCTTTATCTTGCAATATTTGTTACTTACTTTATTTGGGTCAAATCTGGCAACTCTGCATATCTAGAAACCGGATTTAACTGAAACATATTTAGTACAGATAGCAATGTAGTTTGAGTAATAATGCAAATACACTCAGCAAAAAATACAATTGACAAAAGACATGTATTAAAAATGAAAAGTTTCATACATATTTTTTATATTTTCACTCTTTAAACGCCATCCAAAACACAAGTGAGGGAAACTGTAAGTGTTGAATGCTACAAGTTTTATAATAATACGGAGGATAATTATTCTGCTGACAGACACTCGGAAGTCCTAAATAACACCCAAATCCCGGTTATTATCATCTTAATTAAAATAACGTCTGAACCAGCAACAATCGTCAAAGACATAAGAAATTAAATCCCCAAAACTTGGCTAAACACGGCAACTCACGCGACACGTATTAACACAAATTAAAACAAATGAAACGAGCGGCGCTGTCGTCACCGACCCGCCATTTTGGATTCACGTCGTGCACAAAATGGCCGCTATGTTTTTGATACGGGTATCGTTGTTTAATGCGACAATAAATGTCAAACTGGCATCGTTATTTGTAAAAATTACGATCTACGTTTCGGCGCGAACGTGTTTGGGAGGTGTAATTAGAGTTTTTGTGTTGCTAAAGTGTGCAGGCATTATTGGTTAGGTATACATATGTTAGGATAATAAAATGTGGACTAATTAAATCTAGAACAATTTGAGAGGATGTAAAGGGAAAACTGAGACCTCGGATAGCTTACAAAACATTTTTAAAATCCAATCCTTTACTTCTTTCTGTAGAAAGAGGTTGCCTGAAACTATTGTTCACCTTCTAGGTAATTTTCTCTTACCGTAGTTCTATGGTGTTGAATAAAGAGTCATTGTATGTTGTTTATTTCCAGAACAATACAGGTCCAACTATAAAATAGGTATATTATGTACAATAAAATTAAATAAACTAAAATTATATTAAATCTAAAAATGGACCCTGCGGCATGGTACCAAAGATGCTGGCAGCATTTCCCCGCTGGATCGCAAGACTGATGCGTTGAGCGAGGAAACTGCCAGCTCTTCGGTCTCCTGTGGTATCTCTGAGTCTCTTTGATAGATCTTTGAAGAGACTCAGAGCGCCAGGGCCCCACGGACCAAGGGTCTCGACGCCGAAAGGTACAAAATCATTGTATTGTATTGTGTTGTATTGCATTGCCGGTCAAGTCCAGAACCGGCTGTCTGAACCTATCTCCTTGTATCGTGGTGTGAGACAAAGGGACGTTATATCCCCCAAATTGTTCACAAATGCATTGGAGGATGTGTTCAAGACGCTGGACTGGAAGGGGCGCGGCATTAACATAAATGGAGAGTACCTTTCACACTTGCGATTTGCAGATGATATCATCATCGTGGCCGAAACGCTGCAAGATTTGCAACATATGCTGAATTTTTCTCAACGCGTTGGTCTTCGGATGAACCTGGATAAAACCAAGGTTATGTTCAATGAACATGTAAGTCCGGAACCAATTGCAGTTCAAGGCAGTGTTCTCGAAGTGGTAAAGGAGTATGTTTACCTCGGGCAAATAATGCAATTAGGTAAAAACAACTTCGTGAAAGAGGCCAACAGAAGAATACAGTTGGGATGGGCAGCGTATGGGAAACTGCGTCGAGTCTTCACATCACCAATTCCACAGAGTCTAAAGACGAAAGTCTTCAATCAGTGCGTCCTACCCGTTATGACATACGGTGCCGAAACATGGACGCTCACGGTAGGGCTGGTCCTCAAATTTAAAGTTGCTCAACGTGCTATGGAAAGGGCTATGCTTGGGTGTTTCTCTGAAAGATCGAATTCGTAACGAAGTGATCCGACAGAGAACCAAAGTTATCGACATAGCCCACCGCATTAGCACGCTGAAGTGGCAATGGGCCGGTAGCCGCGGGTTCGGTGGCCCGAAGAACCAAAAACCGTTGGGGAAGACGAGTTCTTGAGTGGAGATCATGGATCGGCAAACGTAGCGTAGGACGTCCTCAGACTCGGTGGAGCGATGATCTTCGCAGGGCGGCTGGCAAGAGCTGGATGAGAGTGGCCGAGGATCGCGCTCAGTGGCATGCCATGGGAGAGGCCTATGTCCAGCAGTGGACGAACATAGGCTGATGATGATGATTATGATGTATTGTATTGCATTGTTATGTATTGTATTGTATAAATAAGACGTGTTTCTGCAACTGCACTACAGGCAACCGCGAGGTCCATCATCATCATCATCATCATCAGCCTACAGCAGTCCACTGCTGGACATAGGGCTCTTCCATGGCGCGCCACAACACTCTATCTTCAGCCCCTTGCATCCATCTGCCGCCAGCGATCCTCTTATGGTCATCTGTCCACCGTGCCTCAGGACGCGTTACACTACGTTTTCCCGTCCATGGTCTCCATTCGAGGACTCGTTTGCTCCACCGTTCATTGGTCCTGCGACAGACGTGGCCAGCCCAACGCCACTTCAACGAACTAAAACCGAGTGTACCGCGAGGTAAAAACGATCAAAAGTTCACCCGGCAAGGAACGTGTGCGATTCCGACTCACTGTCAAATACAGGCCAAGTTTTTCTAAGTCTTCTAAAAACAAAAAAAACATGATTTCATGATCATACGCACGGCGAAGCCCGTGCAAATATGTTCCAAACTTAAATTACTTCGTCATCCGAGATGGGTATTTGGGTTCGATTGACTCGGATCGTCTAGTGAAGCAGTGAAGCCATGTTATTAATAATATGTTTGTGCTGATTTCATATTCGAAATCCTTATGATAATATTTAAGATAAAATATAACATATTAGACTTTTTGATAGGCTTCTGTATGTAGAAGTATTTGTGATTAAATATACACACCCCCGTACACATACACAACACACACACACACACACACAGACAGAATCGAACTTTGTGTCTTGCCGTCTCGCTCACGCTTATATTAGTTAAAATGAGGGTGTCGATTATCGAATTTCGTAGTAGCCCTCAGAGTGTAACGCGGAGGCCGCCGATGAACCTTTATTGTAACATTTTTATATTTGAAATAAATTATTTTATTCTTCGCACGCATTAAACCATTAGATTCGACTGTTGAATCGAAATTTCGGGATTTTATTAAGTCCCCATGGGCATTCCCCAATCAAGAATTCCTTTATTTCCAGAACAATACAGGTTTAACTAAAAAAAAAAATGGCCAAGAGCGTGTCGGACACGCCCAAAATAGGGGTCCGTAGCCATTATGAAAAAATTAAGTAATATTTTTCTAAGGATTTCGTATTTTATACGGAATCTTGCAAGTTTAGGTAGGTATATTTTATACCTTAGGCTGCTATTTACTCAACTACTACTAATAATTCTCAAGCATACTTAGCCATTATAGTTTTCCTTAAAAGTTTGATATGCTTACTACCATCCTGAACTTTTTCAAATTTATCCACCCACCGGTTTAGATTTAAGAAGGGGGGGGGACGCTCGATTTTTATGAAAATTTGCACTTTAAAGTTGAATATTTCGCAAACTAATCGAAAAATCGTCTTAGCAAACCTCTAATGCTAACCCCTAATAATTAAAAGACTTATTCAACGATACCCCACACTATAGGGTTGGATGACAAAAAAAAAACATCCCCACATTACGTCTATAGGAGGTACTCTAAAAAAATTTTTTTATGTATTTTTAATTGTACCATTTTGTCGGCATAGTTTATCTATATATCCGTGCAAAATTACAGCTTTCTAGCATTGATAGTCCCTGAGCAAAGCCGCGGACAGACAGACAGACAGACAAACATGGCGAAACTATAAGGGTTCCGTTTTTGCTATTTTGGCTCCGGAACCCTAAAAAGGTATATAAGTTACAATAATAATAAATCTAAAAACGGACCCTGCGGCATGGTACCAAAGATGCTGGCAGCATTTCCCCGCTGGATCGCAAGACTGATGCGTTGAGCGAGGAAACTGCCAGCTCTTCGGTCTCCTGTGGTATTTGCATAATACTCGTAAGACACCGCACCTCTGTCTTTAATCCTAGCAGTTGACATTTCGAGATATTATCCCGATCGTTTGTGTCATTCCAGATTTCCAACTATCTGCATACAAAATTTCATACAAATCCGTCCACTTATTCCAGTGTAAAAATTTTATAAACAAAAATTACCTTGGGAATTTCTTGGTTCTCATTTACGTTGCATCAAAAACAGCCGTGCAAATTTTGATTACTCTAAAAACAGCGGTATCTCTATTCCGTGGGAATATCGGAGAAAAGTCAGCTATGATGATGGTGATAGTGAAAAGCTACTAGGTATATAAGGTAAACGTCCGAGTGCTTGACACACTAATGCCCAGTTGATGACACCCTGCTATCACCTCTATTGCTAATATAATTGGAACTGGCTCGTGCATACATATTTAACGTTTGGGCTCCACAGAAAACCAGCGTTACCGTGTGGAGACCCTTTTTGTGACCTGTCATGTCACCATGTAACTTAGATTTCATCACACTTGCTCGTAAACAGGGTCGTAACATGCAGGCTACCTTGCTTGCAACCCCCCAAATAAAACCCTCGACCTTAATGTGCTTGTCATGAAACTCGTGGTCGGTAAATGAGTCATTGCGCGTACATATTTTCTTGTCATGAAGCCCAAGGTCGGTAAATGAGTCAATGCCCGTACTGATGCTGCTGCGCGCGATGGCCCACACGCACACGCGGCTCAGGCGCATGCTGCGGGGGGGAGGGGGAGGGCGGCGCTGCCAAGAGTGCATCCTAAGGTATCGCCAATATTTAGAACAATTATATATTTTGAACATGAAACTGCCGTGAGACTCACTCGTATTAAATATACACACGACGATATTATATATTAACAGGACGACAAGGGGTCTGCTGTGGCCGAGCACTCAATGGGCTCGGATTCGACGCACAATATCAGATTTGGTAAGGTATCTGTACTTGCGAGAGAGAAATTTTTCATTCCGCGGAAAGTGCGTGAAGCCATTGAGAGTAGTCGTCGGCCGAATTTCAACCGGGATAGTGGTTGGACGGTACCTCCGAGTTGGAAAACGGTTTTAAATACTTGTGCTGCGTCATCGGTGTGTGTGAACGTACCTTTACAGAGCGATGTTGTTAGTGTTGTGTGCTAAACTACATTTGACAGTTGTAATGATGATGAAAAGTCGGGTAGTCGAGCGAGCAGAGCGGCGGCGCGCAGTGCGCGTGTTGCAGCAGCCGCTGAGTCGCGTTGCTCCGAAGACGAAGAGCTACGGATTAGCCCGAAACATGTCAAGCTAAACTCGATTTAAGACGTGAGTTATCCGGGTAAATATATTTAATATGAATTATATATTTTCTTTAGAAATATAAAATTTTACTCGCAAATGTGATGAAATACATTGTATGTCGCACGGGCGGTACTAGAATTACGAACATCGACTCATTAAAATGGACTCAATCTAATAGACTCTCGTTCGTAATTCCTTATTTACCGCCCTTAAGACACAATGTACTATTAGTGCTAGTTTTAGTCTTACTACTGTAAGGTGGTGTTACTTATGGAGCCAAAATAAATCTTTCTTTCTTTCTGTGTAGTTAAATAGTTGTGTCATTATTATTCCAATCCACTATCTTATTGTACACTATTCTGCAAATAAATGACTTATGACTTATGACTTTTCTTTCTTTTTTTTATTTTTATTTTCGTTCGTGTCGTGCGGTCCCTCTGACACTTATACTATTTAATACGAGAGCGAGAGGGACGGTACGATACGAACTTCGAGTTTCGAGTTTCGTAGTAGCCCTGCAGTGACGAGTTTACCGTTTACCTCAAAGAATACGAGTCCTTTACCATGGCATCAACTTTTGAGGTACTAAGCTGCTCCATCTCAAATTACCTAAGTACTCTATACAGATAATTCCAACTAAAGCGTTCTCAGACTGAAATTCTATCCGGCACAATTGCTTAGTAATTTCAAATCAAACTTAATGACATGATGACTGACGTGCCAAATTAATCCAATTGAAACAAACGCTTACTAAGTTTCGAGGAATCGTCTGATTCAATTTATGGACTGTTCAGTTCATTCTAAACAATTAATTTGTGCTAGTTCTTGAAACGTTGACAAGCTGGTGTATAATTGAAAGTTTACTTTGAAAAAGTTGTGTCACTGACTTATTAATCAACGTTAGAGAGCTGGTAATATTATAATGTCTTTGGCTATACGAGTAAGTAAATTTCCGGTACATATTTCAATCCGTGCCGTGGTGCCCTAGTGGTTTGACCCATCGCCTCTCAAGCAGAGGGTCGTGGGTTCAAACCCCGGCTCGCACCTCTGAGTTTTTCGAAATTCATGTGCGGAGTTACATTTGAAATTTACCACGAGCTTTGCGGTGAAGGAAAACATCGTGAGGAAACCTGCACAAACCTGCGAAGCAATTCAATGGTGTGTGTGAAGTTCCCAATCCGCACTGGGCCCGCGTGGGAACTATGGCCCAAACCCTCTCATTCTGAGGGGAGGCCTGTGCCCTGCAGTGGGACGTATATAGGCTGGGATGATATTTCAATCCAACTGTCGGATCAAATCTGAACAAGGAGTCTTTGACCATGGGGCTTTAAACTCGGTTTAATTCTACTCACATAACTAAGCTACTTTTGTTTTGTAACATTTTCAAATAACTTGAATTAGATAATTTTGATTGATGATGAGAATACGGTATTTGACTATTTTGTAGATGTTTTATAAATTAAAACTACACAATGCCTGTTATCGAATAGAAAAACAATTTTTAAGCTACCTTTACAAATAACAAAGTTATAAAGGTTTGAAATTCAAGATTAGACAGAGAAAGACATACTGGCATGTGACGTCACACGCCAGTACCGCCATACTTGATGCATATAGAAAAGCGTTTGAGAAAGAGACAGGTATATAGATTTTTCAAAAAAATCACTATAAATCCAATTTTTAAACCGATTTTAATTTTCTCTTCGCTAAACACTATTTGTTTATCTATATTTTCATAATAATATTAAGATATGGCAAAATCAGGAGTTGTCAAATACCGTATTGATGCTCAAAGTTTATTCATTGTATCAGTGTATCGGACATGGCAGGTGGTAGGACTTGTGCAAAGTCCGCCCGGATTGCTACTACCGTCTTGCTCGCTAATCCTGCCGTCAAGCAGCAGTGCTTGCACTGTTATGTTTCGGCATGGAGAGTAAGACAGCCGGTGAAATTACTGGCACTTGAGTATCCCATCTTAGGCCTCTAGATTGGCAACGCATCTGCAATACTCTAGTGTTGCAGATGTTTATGGGCGGTGGTGATCTCTCTTGCTCGTTTGCCATCCAATCGAATAAAAAAAAATCGCGGTATTATCGCTCTCTTGTTATCAAATAGTTGGCAAACGAGCAGGCGGGTCACCTGACGGTAAGTGATCACCGACGCCCATGGACACCTACAGCATTATTAGGACTGCGGGAGCGTTGCCTAGCTAAAGGGGGGAGATAGGGGGGAGGGGGAGTTGGACTCACCATACGAAACACAGTATCAAAACTACTATTTCACGCCGGTATTCTGTGGGAGTGTGGTACTAACCCGGTCGAGCCGGCCCATTCGTACTGCAGCCAACAAGTGGTTACAGTAAGGCTCTACCACATCTTGGTAGGGGGGCCGTTAAATAATTTTTGACATTTATTTGACATCTCTTTGATAAACATTTATCGATGTGCGGTCAATTTTGTATTGTATCGCATACATTAAAAATTACATTTATTCTGTATGAAAAAAATAATAACAGTGATCATATTTATAAAAAGTTGCAGATCAAAAGTACAGTTATGAGAGTAGAATCGAACCTTGGACTTAAAGCCTGTTCAGAGACACCCTGTAGATTAAATGCGACAGTTGAATTGAAATAGGTACCGGGAATTTACTAAAAAAAATATATTATGATATCCAAAAAATTTTCGTGGTTTTCATCGACGTTGCAAATTTCATCGGGATTGTAACCCGTTAGAATGCTGGGACAAAGGTAGCTTATGTGTTATTCCAGACGTCCAGCTGTCTACATACCAAATTTCATTAAAATCCGTCCCGCCGTTTGAACGTGACGAAGTAACAACCTTGCACACAAACTTTCACATTTTTATATAAAACTAGCGTTTACCCGCGGCTTCGCACGCGTAAATCATTAGATACAGCAGTTGAATTGAAATTCCGGGATTTTATTAAATTCTCGCGGGAATTCCCTAAAATTACATCGTGGTTTCATTGACGTTAAATTAAAACACCCTTGCCAAATTTCAAGACTCTAAGCCCAGCGGCTGTTATTTTAATATTTTATCCCTATCCCGTGGGAATATCGGGATAAAAAGTAGCCTATGTGTTATTCCAGACGTCCATCTACCTACATACTAAATTTCATGACTCTTAGCCCAGCGGTTCTTATTTTAAGATTGTATCCCTATCCCGTAGGAATATCGAGATAATAAGTATCCTGTGTTTTAATCCAGGTTATAAACTAACTATTTGCCAAATTTCATTCAAATTCGTCCAGCCGTTTTAGCGTGAAGAAGTAACAGACATACTCACTCACTCACTCACTCACTCACAAACTTTCGCATTTATAATATTAGTAGGATTACTGCGTTTTACACTAGCAGCACGCGTTGGAATGCACGAGTACATATGCAGTTATGTTCCCACGCCTGCAATTTCATGATTACTTTGTGTCTAGAATCTAGAATGATATCGAGTCAATTTGTTTCCCATCACTACGCCAAACTATGCCCCTATTACTGGTAGATCTCTGAGTTGAAGACCTAGCAAATGTTTTTTAATTGCACACTAATATTTTTTAATTTTTCGAGCCATCACCTTTTTGAAAATTTTTCAAAAATCGAATCAATAAAAAAATTGAGAATAGGTGCACAAACGCAACTCGTAGATGAGTAAAGTCGGGGAAACTGAATCGCGTACCAGGGTTGGATCTTTTTGTAACCAATTTCGCTATTATCTCTTTGGCATCAGTAGCAGAAAGATACAAAAATGGCGCGCATCGTCAAGAAATCAAAACAAACACGTTTCATACCAACCTTGCTACGTTATGTTAAATCAAAACCATGTAAGACTTACATAGTAAGTACTCAGGTCTACAGTGCTTGGAAAAAATCTAATTTCACTACTACTGCTACAACTTACTCTGTCACTAAAAAGATATTTCCGTACGTACACTAATTGCCTTAACCGAAAAATGTGCATATAAGGTACTTCCGGCTGTCCTAGAAACTTGAAGTTTTGTATGAAGGTAGCTCTTAATACACAATCAATGAAAAATCTGAAAAATCATCATTTTTAACACCTGACGCTAAAAGAGGGGTGTTATAAGTTTGGCCGCTATGTGTGTCTGTGTTTATGTGTCTGTCTGTGGCACCGTAGCGCGTAGCTCTTAAACGGATGGACCGATTTGAATGCGGTTCTTTTTTATTTGAAATTAGGTTTCCTAGCGATGGTTCTTAGACATGTTTCATCAAAATCGGTTTAGCCATTTTTGAGAAATTGAACTTTGAAATGACATAGTCGGGGGCTTTCCAACTTCTGTTGGTAAGGTTATTCATCTCTGACTATGTTTTTAAACCATCTAAAATTACCCCACACTGCGTACATTTTGTTAAGGAAAGGAGCTCTGCTACCACTGAAAATCCCTTAATACCTACAAAGTACGGAACCTTCGGTGCCTAAGTCCGACTCGCACTTGGCCGGTACATACGCTAACATTGGTGTAATAAGTTATTAACTCCCCCAATTTACGTAAGTACCGTAAGCTAGCAGGGTGCTAATGTTACTAAGCTACCCCGTGCCAGTAAACAGGCTGCGGTCAGGGTCGTTCAAAGACACCTGGTAGCCGACAAGGAACTTGCTGACTTACTAATTTAGGAAGCATAACATAACCTAACCAACTACAGTCAAGGGAATAAATGCCGGGTGTGGCCTGTAACACGAGAAAATAATTAAAACATAGATCGTATTCGTCCAATTAAACAACATTAGTTCAGCGACTTTTAAATCTTTAGATTCTTTAGAGTCTTTAGATTTTCCATTTTAGGGTTCCGTAGCCAAAATGGCAAAAACGGAACCCTTATAGTTTCGTCATGTCTGTCTGTCTGTCCGTCCGAGGCTTTGCTCAGGGACTATCAATGCTAGAAAGTGTGGCAGCGCTATCTGCTGAACCAGGTACGACCCGGAGTGGGGTTGCAAATAATTTATTGAATCAGGCGTTACTTTGCGGAGGTCCATATCAATGAACTAAAATAATTTCCTTGCTCACCCGCGACCTTAAAAAAGAAGGTCGCGGGTGAGCAAGGAAATTATTTTAGTTCGTGGGGTTGCAACTCCTGTCCCCTATGGCCCAGCTCCCACACCAAAGATTTGCCCTCAGCACCCCAAGGACCAGCTGTTTCGACCGCAAACGACACGAAGTCATACGTCGGCTCCAAGGCTGAGTATTTGTGGTTATTAGACCAAGTTAGAAAAGTTGAAAAACCTCGAACATTTCCAGTTCAAAGTTTAATATCTCCCTCATTCTGAGAGGCTCCTCCTGTTGCCAGTAGTAGGACGGACATTATGTAGGCTTGGATGATTATAATTATGTTATAATTAATAAGATGGACAAAGAGACAAGTGAATATTCTACCCTTTGCCAGCCATTTCCTTCTGTCGGAGGCATCGCGTCGCATCAAAAAAATGCTTTTGATGTTATTGCCACGAAAGCAGTTTTTTTTGTACACGTCACTTCTTGCTTGTTTATTGTTTTGCATTTTTTTTCTCCTTCTGACTGGGGCAAAGGAACTGGCTCTTGCATAGATTAGATATATAACGTTTGGGCTCCACAGAAAACCAGCGTTACTGCATATAACGTATGGCAACACATGTTGAGTGGTGGTCCTTTTTGATAACCTGTCGTGTCACCAAGTAACTTAGTTTTAGTGCTAGTTCTAGTCTTATTACTGTAAAGTTGTGGTGCTTATGGAACCAAAATAAACCTCTGTTTCTTTTTTTATTTCTTTCCTACAAGGGTTCCGTTTTTTTCCTTTTGATTTACGAAACTCTAGAAAGCTATTAGAGTTGATTCAAGGTGCAAAACTACGTAAAACAAATATATTTAAGTTTCCTATTGATTGTGGCGTGGCCTATGTTTAGCGTTTAGAAACAGACATTCAAGGTTGAGCAGTTACTACCGAACAGTAGAACAATATTGATTTAGAGCACAAAGCTGTGTGTTAACGTGAAATAACTTAAGCGTACGAGGTGCAGTGCACGCTGTTTATTTGTCTGGGAAAACTATTTGAATGCTTTAACATACCTATCTTTATTTTTAAAAGAGTATTGGCGAATAAAAAACCGAGCGTAGCGAGAGTCCAAAATTGTTTTTTTTAAGATATTATTGAAAAAAGTTAAGGTTTTTATTTCATTCCGTAGTTATCGTTACTGTTGGTTGGTTCTTCATTATAGACAGTACAGTTTCAGACGTTAAAAAGCCGTTGAACTGTGGCCTGAGGCTCTTGCATTCAAGCCCAAACTTACACATGAATGATTTTCGAAATATATGTAAAAAACTACAACTAAAATTAATTACAAGATAGAAAAAAATAAAAAAGCCATTTTGTATTCAGTAGCTTTACTATCCTTAATTTGACGAAAATTTAAAAAAAGTTCGTGATTCAAGCCTCGTCGTAATTTTGGAGTCCTAAAAATTCTATGTATAAAAAAAAACAAACAAAAAGCAAGCCTTATATGTCGTCAAATATACGGTACACTGCCAAATTAAGGGTTAAAATATTCAACGGTACTTAATTCAAGTCATATTGTATCGTGAAGTTGTATCATTAGTGTAGATGTTATTTTTATGTATTATGTGCATATATTTTACGACAGTCGTTACCTAACCTGCGGTACAAACCGATTACTTTCGTTTTCATAGTTTTGTACCGTCAGCAAAAAACTTTTTATATATTTCTTACTTCATATTTTCAAAGATTTTTTTAACGATACAATAATTGTAAATGGACGAAAAAATGTGTTTATTTTAATTGAAAACACGTCTATTTTTAACCCCCGGCGGAAAAAAGAGGGGTGATATGAGTTTGATTGCTATGTGTGTCTGTCTGTGGCACCGTAACCCTTAAGCAGGAGAACCGATTTGAATGCGGTTTTTTTTATTTGAAAGCAGGATTTCTAGCAATGGTTCTTAGACATGTTTTATCAAAGTCGGTTCAGCCGTCTTTGAGATATGGTTTTTCGACTTTTTGTTAGTTAGGTTATTATTTCGTTCGTTTGACTAAATACCCCTGTAAATAACTATTCTAATGTTATAATAACTATTATATTTAACTGTGTTTAAACCATCTCTGTGTAATGATCATCAGAGATTTTTTTAAAAACCTTCAAGGGCTTGCAGTCAAACTAGCCTAATAACCTCCCGAAATATTTTGGAAGAATTTATAAACAACCTGTAATGTACAAGTTAAATAAAAGCTTGTAATAGGTTTGAGAAGCCGTGGTGGCCTAGTGGTTTGACCTATTGCCTCTCAAGCAGAGGGTCGTGGGTTCAAACCCCGGCTCGCACCTCTGAGTTTTTCGAAATTCATGTGCGGAATTACATTTGAAATTTACCACGAGCTTTGCGGTGAAGGAAAAACATCGTGAGGAAACCTGCACAAACCTGTGAAGCAATTCAATGGTGCGTGCGAAGTTCCCAATCCGCACTGGGCCCTCGTGGGAACTATGATCCAAGCCCTCTTGTTTTGAGAGGAGGCCTCTACCGTGCAGTGGGACGTACATAGGCTGGGATGATGATGATGATGATGAATAAGTTTGAACTTTGTGACTGTACCGAGCCGACGGCCAATTACGTATCAGGTTTCCATTTATAAGTTGAAGTTCAATTTTATTAACCCATTTGTATTGGCAAGGTCGTTAGTACCGGCGTACAGTCACGGAGTAAAGACTAACTCGGTTGTGTTTAAACATGAGAGAGAAATAGACACATTTATTCACATACAAGGTCCATGTTAATCAACGATAAACAATTATTACTTTGCTCACCCGCAACCTTATGATAGCTACTTTTATGTTTTATACAGCTCCTCCGCCTTCACGCTGTAACACACACACACACACACACACACACACTTCACACGAACCTAACTATCACCACCACCAAAACCACACTACGCTGACTTTGGTAATGGATAGATAAAACCAGTGCCGGATTTAGGGGAGGGCAACCGGAGCTACAGCCTACAAAAGAGGGGCCCTCACAATAGCCTTCGGTTTTTTTTTTCAAATTCCGACGAGTAAATACCAGTAAACTACTATTCATCTATATTAAATTTGTTAACTTCAATTATACAATCAGTAAAATATCAAAATCTCAAATGGCCTTCATTTTTTTTTTGAGAAATACTCCTTTCCACACCTTTGTTGCTTCAAGGTCTCGATAGCTCTAAATCCGGCCCTGGATAAAACTATCGTTAGGTCACTATTTAAAATACGATTAGTATTTCTGGAATAACACATAGGCTATTTATATCCTGATATTCTTACGGAATTGGGATTTTTAGAGCAATGCTTTGCCGTCTCGTTTTCGTTTGCCTTACCTACTTTTTAGGGTTCCGGAGCCAAAATGGCACAAACAGAACCCTAAACCCTGTCTGTCTGTCTGTCTGTCTGTCCGTTCACGGCTTTGCTCAGGGACTATCAATGCTATACTACTATAATGCTGCTGATAGGTCTTTTAAAACCACGACGATTTCTCGATTCAGTGATTTGTTTGCGAAATATTCAACGAAAAATATGAAGTCCTCAGAAAAATATTACTTAATTTTTTCGTAATGCCTACGGAACCCTATTTTGGGTGTGTCCGACACGCTCTTGGCCGGTTTTTATTTTGTGTAATGTGGGAACAATTTTCTCCGCAACCGTACTGGAATTGAAGTTATTTCAAAGTGAGTTTTAACGCTTGGTTAAACGATTGCTATTTGATTTGCTCCATTCTTTCACTAAAGGATAATTTAACTACGAGTTTTTAATTTTAAATTTAACTAACTCGTATATTTATTTTATAAATTGACCTAACATATAAAATTATCGGGTCAACTTGTTTGTGACCAAACTCCCATGAAACGGCATGACCGATTTATATGTTTTTTTTTGTGTAATTCGGTAGGTCTGAGAATAGGATGTAAACTTTTTTATATTTCTATTTGGATGGAGTCGCGGGCAACAGGTACTTTAACTATAGCAGTTTTTACTTAAATACAAGTTATGGTCGAGCTCACCGTCTCAAAAGATTTGTATGATAACATTAAACTTTACAATAGATCAATAAGTTTAACGTTAATTACATAATGAATTGTAACATAGTTAGCTGTGCGTATTACGTACGTGGTGGCTGGTGGTTTGACTTACAGCCCCTCAAACAGAAGATCGTGGGTTCAAATACGAGCTCGTACTTCTAAGTTTATCAAAATTCATGTGCAAATTACATTAGACATAAAACACGAGATTTGCGGTTTGAAATTTCGTGAGGAAATCGTACAAACCGGCGAAGTAGGTAATTCAATGGTAACTACGGCCCAAGTTCTCTCAGTCCAAGAGGAGACCTGTGCCCAGCAGTGAGACGTGAGGCTGGGATGATAATGGAGGATTATTTTATACATACACATCGAGGCTTCCTTTCGAAATTACAATTAAAATAATTGGAATCAGTCTATACACGTTATTACATAAAAATCAGCTTTATTCCTACTTATATTGAGGTACAAATACAACATAGTCATTTTTATTTTTGACGCGCATTGTTAAACTATCGCTATTATTTTGTGCCATATGAATCATCCTATTATTGATTTGATTAATGACGATCCACACATTTGGATCATTAAACGGAATCGATCTCAATTCATTGATTTTTAACGATTTTTGATATATGAAGACGAAGCGTACGAAATCAATCATTTCAAAACATAAAGTTTAATTACTTCTGATGTACATTATTAATGATATTATGTGTAATTGTCTTATTGTATTTTGTGATCGAAAGTAACAATAGCAGCTTTGTAATTAAAATTTTTGTGCGATGTTTCTAAACTTTCTGCTTATAAAATTAAATATCAAACATGTTATTAAAAAACCGGCCAAGAGCATATACACACACGCCCAAAATAGGGTTCCGTAGCCATTACGAAAAAATTAAGTAATATTTTCTAAGGATTTCGTATTTTTTTACGGAATCTTCCAAGTTTAGGTATATTTTATAGCTTAGGCTGCTATTTACTCATAAACTACTAATAATTTTCAAGCAAACTTGGCCGCTATAGTTTTCCTTGAAAGTTTGATGTACTTACTACCATCCAGAATTTTTTTAAATTTTTCCACCCACCGGTTTAGATTTTAGAGGGGGGACGCTCGATTTAAATGAAAATTTGCATTTCAAAGTTGAATATTTCGCAAACACATCACTGAATCGAAGAGTCGTCTTAGCAAACCCCTAATGGTTTTAAAAGAGCTATCCAACAATCCTCCTTACTATAGGGTCGGATGAGAAAAAAAAATCACCCCTCTTTACGTCTATGGGAGGTACCCTAAAAAAAATTTATTTTAACTTTTAATTGTACCATTTTGTCGGCATAGTTTACATATATATCCGTGTAAAATTACAGCTTTCTAGCATTGATAGTCCCTGAGCAAAGCCGCGGACGGGCAGACAGACAGACATAGCGAAACTATAAGGGTTTTGGCTCTGGAACCCTAAAAAAGCGAAGAAAAATAAAACTTATCATCATTATTATATCAAGCTTAGGACGTCAACTGTTGGACATAGGCGTCACCTTCAGTTGCCTCGGTTGGAAGCGGCCTGCAGGGCTACAAAACTCGAAACTCGAAGTTCGTATCGTACCGTCCCTCTCGCTCTCGTATTAAATAGTATGTGTCAGAGGCACGACACGAAATTCGAGTTTCGAGTTTCGTAGTAGTCCTGCTGCATCCAACGTGAACCTGGCTTTTACCAGGTTACCCGTCCATCTCATTGGTAGACGTACTACGCTGCGCTTGTAGATCCGCGGTCTCCATTCGAGTGCTTTTTGATCCCAACGGCCATCTTTACTCCGTTCTATTTATGGCCTGCCCAATGTCAATTGAAGGTGATATTTCGCTTGTTTATAAAAATAAAACTAAATACAATATTCATTTGAATATAAGTATATTTAAAATCTATCCGCGACGGTAATGCTGCCGTATTAATAATCCCTCCTTATCGTCAGTTTTAATCAGGGATGTTAAGGAGCTCCGATTACGTTTCCGTTAAGTCGGAACTTCCGTTTGATATTAAACATCCGATTCGGTTCCGGTTCCGTTACTTTTAAAACGGAAATTATATGGGATGTCAATGCTTGCCGCGGCGTTCATCAAAAACAAACAGAAGGCTAATTATGTAACGTTTCTGACACTCGCGATCACAATCTAATGACAGTTTTTGTATGCAAAAACTATCATTTGATTGTGATCGCGAATGTCAGAATTGTTACGCAATAGACCGTCAGGTTTACAAGACCTACCCTTCACATCCCAATACACACATCTCGTCCCACTCAGGCTCTAATTCTGGTTCTGATTCCGTTTTTGGTTCCGATTCCGTTTCTGGTTCCGATAGACTAAATTGAAAACATCTGGTTCCGCTTTCGGTTCCGATAAAACCACATCGGTTACATCCCTGGTTTTAATTATTCCTCTAAAATCCCCTTAAAACTAAATATAACCGAACATAAATTTTTCAAAGAAACAACCGACGAATGGTAACGACACGAAATAGGGTGACAACGGCGTAAGACGCACGCAACACGGAAGGGGATAATTTACTAAATTGCCTCGCTCGCAATCGCCCGCCATCTGTCCGGAATCTTGCAGCGTGGCCACCTTTTTAGTTCCCGTTTGTGAAGGTTACGCGCAAATTGACGTGTGGTCGCCCTAATTGAGGGAAGTATGACATTAAATTGCATGAGTTTTTATTTGGCTTGGGCGCGGTTCTGTGCGTTGATTTTGTAGTTTGAATAGTTGAAGCCACAAAAGGTTTGAGGTTTGATTGCAGTGGTTTATAGAGTACATGTTAAGGGGGTTGCTCCTGGTTAGCTCATGAGCAATGTCCCGTTAGATGGCGCTGTTATCAATAGTTCCTTTTTTCAGGTTTTTTTCGTAAATTATGAAGAATTATTTCACCAAAAACTAATGGCGGGAGTATCTAAGCGTAACCGATTTTTTGACCCCACACTCGAAATGAAATATTCCGCCAAAGCCGCAAACGAGGTGCTTTACTTTGAACGTCAATTGCGGCCGTATACGGACACTAGGAGCTCACGCACACACTCAAATAGACAGCGCCAGCTAGCGAAAGTCTATTGCAACACTTAGCTACCCGATCGGGGTACTCCTTCGAGTAATATTCACATTTTTTTATCGAGTCACGAAATTTTGTACCAACTGTACTTTACTCGAAAATTTTACTACGACCTATAAAATTTATAGGTATTTTATTGATAATTAGAAGCAGGGTCTTGGACAACTGTTTGCATATTATAATACGAGCCAAACGCCTTTCAAGTGTTCATAATATGTGTACGATAAATTGAGAAATTACCAAGATTCGGACCACGGTTTCTTGTCTTGGTTGATGGTCTTGCTATCATTCAGGTTATATTTATAGTTACTTTTCGTAGTTACTACTCTTGCTAATGTGGTCATGGTCGTCGGTTGAAAATCGGTAGCAAATGTACAGGACGAGTTTCTTGGGAAAATAGTGCGGTGGTTTGTCCTTACCTTCCACGCCGCGAAAATAAAAAAATCAGGTATACAATAGGCAGGCTTATCGCTAAAAAGCGATCTCTTCCAGACAACCAATTACTCAGAAATGAATAAATATGAACAGACTAATGTAGGTGGCAGAAACAACAGACAGGAGAAACGTAGAATTAATAGACAATGGCATATTTTGGAGGCAAAATAATTATGTACAGCAAATTAACTTTGTTTATAACTTTATCTTGGTACTACAAATGAGGATTTGCCGAGTCCTACCAAAATTTTGGCGCCCTTAATCTTTATATAGTGTGTTACAAAAATACCCAAAAAAAAAATGATATCCTAAGAACTTTAGACCTAATAGGTACCTACTATTTAGACAGCTGAAATGTTGGTGTTCAACAGAAACCTCAGTGCGCGAATCTTGTTCCCTTGATCAGGTTTTTTTTTCTTTCTTATCTGTAATTTATTGAGCCATGCTACTGTTTTCTGAGTAGACTTTTCATAAGGCCTATTAACCCTTTAACCGCCAGTGTCTGAATTATAAGACACAAATTATTCAGCTCATTTCTCCGCAGTCTTATAATTAAGACAAAATGTCATGTAGTTTCGGTGTAGTAGGTGGCGACATGGACACGTACGAACGAAAACGTATTGGCGGTTAAAAGGTTAAAAGCGAGTTGTTAAGTAACACGAATGGCAAATTGCAATTTATTATTCATCTGAATCACCATTGATGAATATGTAAAGGTAGTTGTGAAATTCCCAATCCGCACTAGGCCCGCGTGCGAACTACGGCCCAAGCCCTCTCATTCTGAGAGGAGGCCTGTACCCAGCAGTGGGATGTATATAGGCTGGGATGACATGATGACATGAGTAATCGCGAGACGGTGATGCAAATGGATCGGAATGGTCCAAAATATTAATAAGTTGTTGGTAAAAATGACATTTTTAATACAAGGTCCGCCCGGATTGCTACCACTATCTTGCTCGCTAATCCTGCTGTGAAGCAGCAGTGCTTGCACTGTTGTGTTTTGGCGTGGAGAGTAAGACAGCCGGTGAAATTACTGGCACGTGTGGTATCCCACCTTAGGCCTCTAGGTTGGCAACGCGTCTGCAATACCCTGGTGTTGCAGATGTTATGGGGTGGTGATCTCTTACCATCAGGAGACCTATTTGCTCGTTTGCCATCCAGTCAAATAAAAAAAAAAAAAAAAACTTGTATTATCTTTTGCTGACTGTACTTTTTGTCTACTTCACTTACATTGTCACCCAAACTACATTTGCATACCAAATTTCAAGTCGATGCCATTAACCGTTGAAGAGTTCCGTCCTGCGGAGACGATCCCGGCCGGAATACCAGGATGTCACTACGAGATTATTGTATTGTCACGCAATTAACATAAATATGCCCAATTTCAAGTCAGTCCGACTACTGGAAGTTGGTCGAATTTAACTTGCAAGATTTGACTATAGACAACGGGACAGGTGAAACTAAAATAAAAGCTTGTAAAATATTCAACCTGCATTTATTCGGTAAAAGCAGCAGTCTGATAAAAGAATACCTATCTATATTTAGATACCGTCTGCGGCGCGATGCAATTTCCTACGTTAGGCTGGTTATATTCGATAACGGACGGGATATAATGGGTTCCCACTCTAGTTAGAGGAATAAGAGTCGAAAATAGTACATTGTGCATTAAGGGGCGTAAGAAGGGGATTACTAACGAGAGTCTATTAGAAGCCCGACGCCGGAGGCAGAGGGCTTTTAATGACACGAGTTTGTAATTCGCTTACGGCCCGTGATACACACAATGACTTTCATCACATAGCGAGGAAACAAATGCAAAAAAATAAATTATTTTGTGTCCAAACACTTCACAGCTCATCGACGCACGACGACAGACGCTAAGAAAACAACTGAATAAAATATGGCTACCCGCCAATACAGGGGGCTACTACAAAATTTGAAAATCGAAGTTCGTACTATACCGTCCCTCTCATATTAGTGTCAGGAAAACGGCCCCTGATTGTCACTTTTGTCGAGTCGTCTACCATAGATACCATAAATATTAAGAACCGTGTTTGGTTTTGAATTCGAATGGTCTTACGGCCAATTATTCCAACATGCTAAAAAAAATCTTTACTAAAATTATTGCAAAACAATTTGATATAAATTTAAAATATAAAAATAACGAAATTTCATGACGTGTGGTAAATTTTTATGGTGTAAAATTAGGTTATAGTTAAGTTTTAAAGATGAAAATAAAACGTTGGCTGACGTAAAACTTTTTTAGTCTGAAATGACGTACTTACTAACTTTTTAAAACTAAAGTCAAGTAAGGGAGCTATCCCTTGGGGAGGAAAACTATACGTAAACCCATAATTCCCGCGGGAACAATTGAGGCCTTTGTCCTTTAGTATATAGGCATGGAATAAAAAATTATCTCATTATCTCAGTCTCGATGAATGATGTACCAACTTGACCTTCTACCACTGTACGTTTCCTTTGCCACTTCTTGCCACGTACAGTGAAATTGTGGAATCAACTTCCGTCAACAGTGTTTCCTGACAACTATGACATCGGGGCTTTCAAGAAAAGGGCTTATACTTTCTTAAAAGCCGGCAACGAACCAATTACTCTGATGCTTGAGTTGGTGCTTATACCTTACCTACGTTTATGCAAGAAATGTGTATTTCTCCACCTCCACACTGTAAGGCCGCATTTACACTCGCGTACGAGGCGCGAGGCGTACGAGGTGAGAGTGTGACCAGACGCGCGCACCTCGCCTCGCAGCGCTCACGTCCGGAGCGGTTTTTGGGCACGAGTCAAAGGACCTCACGACGAACGCGAGCTTGGTGTTTACATTCGCACTCTCGCTTCATTCGAGTTTGAATCTTGTGCTGCGAAGTTTGTAAGTTCAAAGACAACTGAACTCGCCACGATAGTGTAGTAGTAGTAGTATTTATTTACTTGCCAGAATTATGGTAGATGAAGATGACAGTACAATAAAGCATAAATACAGAGCAGCACAATTCACCATTACAAAGGCATGCAAAAATTTAGATTCTAAGTTACATTAACTTAAGTAAGTACAATTTGTTCATGTCAGCTTTACATTTATATTTACTATGTCATAAATCCCTTAATACCATAAAAACATTTTTCTTTTAGCCAGGATTTAAGTTTAAACAGAAACCTTTCACACAGCAGAGCTTTCAACTCCACAGGAATATTATTATAATTTTTTTCGGACACTACAAAGCAATTTTTCTTGTGTAACCTTGTTTTGGAACTAGGTATCTTAATACGAAACTGATCTCTTTCACGTAGGATTGTAAACAGGCAGCTCAATTACCATCGATCACGCGAGCCGCGGGCAGAGATACGAGACGAGGCGCAAGGTGAGACACGAGGCGAGAGTGTAAATCCCGCATAAGACACACCCAAATTACACAAACTCAATTATCACATACCACCACACTACACTGGACGCGTTTTGAACTCAACCAAAGCTCATCTTCAGACCAAGGCAACCGTTCGCGATGCTACCAGATTTTAGACTCAAACACAGAAAATCTAACATCATTCGAGTCCAGTCTGCTTTACTCTTTTTTTTTCAGAAATAATGAAATAAGACCACGCCACGTCACGTGTCAGGCCACGTGGAACGTAGGATGATTATGATGATGATGATGCTGGGCTAGTTCTGGCCATTGACTTCAGGATGACCCTGTATTTACTTTGCTAGAACAGTAACATGTGCATGCATTGCACTAATGCAAGCAATATCGCTTAGTCAAAGCACTCGCTGCAACATTACCTTAATTAACTGCATCATTGTCAGCGAGTGTCGAAATAATCCAATTTAGGGAAATTTTGCTAATGTGCATAATTCTATTTTGTGACGATACTGAAGTATAATTTTCGTGACAATTTTCCGAATCGGTTGAGTATTTAGTTACAAAAGTAACCTCTTTTATTTCGTTTTTAGGGTTCCGTAGCCAAAACGGTAAAAACGGAACCCTTATAGTTTCGCCATCTCTGTCTGTCTGTCCGTCCGCGGCTTTGCTCAGGGACTATCAATGCTAAAAAGCAAATTTTCATTTAAATCGAGCGTCCCCCCCCCCACTAAAATCTAAGCCGGTGGATGGAAAAATTTGAAAATATTCAGGATGATAGTAAGTATATCAAACTTACAAGGAAAACTATAACGGTTCACTTTTCTTGAGAATTATATATTATTTTTTAAGAGTAAACAACAGCCTAAGGTATAAAATATAGAAAGGTAGACAATGTTGAATTTTCTTTTCACCGAAAAATGCTTTTTTGTGTACCGCAGCCGAAATAAGATAAACAGAAGTAAATTGCTATAGTTTCGTTGCATCTCTGTCTGTCACAGGCCTGTATCTTAAGAACCTTAATAGATAAATAATTAAAATGTACACATAATGTGTATTTTAGTTGCTAGTAAACAGATAAAACAAATCATAAAAATAGAATTAAACTCAAAATCTTCTCTTTTTCTGAAAATCTTGGTATCTTAGACAAGCTATGTAAAAACTGCAAATATTTACGTGATATTTTTTTTTTCAAAATAAATCATTCATTAAAAACTAATAATAACGGGGGGTCACTATACAGGCAACTTTTTATTTATATCTACGAAGTTTAAATGTTTTTCCTAGGCCCAACTCATGATTGAATGCATTGTATTCTCACATTATATTTTGCTTAAAATAGTGCTTTGGAAAAGTTTTAGCTAACACAATTTTTACGCAAGTAAAATATTAAAATAATCTTCACTCGAAAATCTTTTACTACTCCATTTTTGCAATACATATTCATATAGGATAAATTGAAACGATTGAAAAAATTCTGCAAAAGATTTAATCTGCAGATAGAATGAGCCAGCAGGTTTCGCTTTAGCGCGATGACATCTTCAGTAAAAGGCGTGCAAGGCACGCACAGCCTCGATTAGGCACACCTATGCTTATTCTGAATAGGGATGGGACGTATCACTAACGATAAAAGTATATTCCAGTAGAGGAAAGATTTATTTTGGGTTTATATGACACAAAATATACAAAATACACGGCAATTCACGGTAACTTAAAAATTACCTAGATCAATTTAATAACAAAGAAACGCAAAATGGTTCCTGAGGATCGACTTGGCGACTTCTTTTACAGACTGACAATACAAATGTGTTTTTTTTACTGAGAAAGGAAAAGAGTAAATAACAAATAAATTAAATTAAAACGAACCTAAACTTAATATTAGAGTTGTAGGCAATATCTTTCACTGTGGCGTTTTAAGGCCCTTTGTTCAACAGCACACGTCTTCCGTCTGATGGTGATGATTATGAATGATGTTCATCAATTGACTTATAAAACTTCTTTTTTACGCAAAACTGACCGTGATTGACCACTATCTCACCTGATGTTAAGTGGAGATCATTATGTTAATAACTCTAGTCTGTTATTGGGTTCCATTTCTTGATTCGCAAAATCATAATTATCTTTATCTCAGGCCGTATTGTATAATGCGCTGACGTTGCAATCGCATTCATCACCTCTTACTACCCTACTCTCATTCTAAGCCGTGTGACATAAAGCAGTAGTGAAAACGGTTGTCATTCCAAGTGCGTTAGACAATATCGCCTTAGATATCAATATCATCGATGTTTCTATCTGAGGACAATTTTTCTTCATTTTTTTATTCTAAAAACCTCTCTCCTCGATCTGCGACGCTCACATTCAACCTTTCGTCAATTTGTCGACAGTCGATATCGATAAGCGTGTCCCCACACGCCCAAAGACCGCAGGTGTGGCGCTTACATTACAGTTCTTGTCGATAACGAGTATGTCGATGTGTTCAGATTCGCTCGCTCCACACATCGATTTTATAACTGTGCGGGTATTAAATTCTATATGTTCACCTACTTTGTGTCTGTAACATGGTGTATATTGAAATAAACGTGTGTAAAGGCTGACCAGGATTATAAAAAACCTGACGCGAGGGCAGCGCTTTTAAGTTTTATATTGCAACATTCTTTACACTTACCTACCTACTACACGATACCTACCAGTCATATTGACAGCAGTGTCTCTGATGTTATTTAAAGGAATATTTTCTAATCCCTCAGACTTTTTCTATGACAAGTAAATGACATATACATTGTGGATAATTTTCCTTCCAAAGCTATGGATAATCGTCGGCATCTTGCTTAACGCACAAAAACACAAAAAAAAGACTTTAAAATACCACGCGCAAACAACGTTAAACTTTGACATTTGAATCTAGTGTTACCAGTGCAAGAAATTAGTTCTATTGGTTTTCCGCAATATGGCGAGGTTTTTTTATAATTCTGGTTAGCCTTTAAACCTTATATTGCCTGACAATTAAAAAAAACTGGATTTTAGTAATATTTCTTTCACATTAATCATTTAATTAGGTCAAATCTAAACTGACTAACAATTTCCAACAAACTTTGTAAACCATTACGTTAACCCTTTTCCAAAAAACCTTAATCATTGAAAAACAACTGAACTTTTCAAATAAGGCCCCCCTTGCCAAACGTCTTACGAATTTGACTTCGCCTTTAACTTTAATTGGAGTTCTTTCGGTGTAAACCAGTGGTTTGCTGACTGTACTTAAATAAAACACTAACCAAGCTGAGTGTACACTTGGAGATATTTTAGACTTAATGAACTAAAACACTTTGCTCACCCGCGACCTTATGATAGCTACGCTTATAAAAGATATGCGTGTTCATGCAGTTCCTTCACCTCCACACTGTAAGAACACACACAAATCACACAAACCCACCACACTACACTGACACGTTTTGAACTCAACCAGAGCTCATCTTCAGAACACGCATATCTTGCATAAGCGTAGCTATCATAGGTAGGGAGTAAAGTAATTGATCAGAGTAAAGTCAACGCCTGATTCAATAAATTATTACTTTTAGGTTTCTTATTTTGCATACTATAAAACAAAGTCGCTTCCCGATATTATGTTTCTGGGTCATCACAAAACCATGTGAAATTGTATGATATTCAAAAATATCGTCATTATCATCATCATCATAATATCAGCTGTAGGACGTACACTGCTGCACATAGACCTGCATCCAACGTGAACCCGCAGTTCCAACTATATTGTTACAGACAAATAATAGTAGATTGTACAACAAGAGCATAAAACGAGCCATTTTACCCGAGGCGTTCATATAGCCTCGAGATCTCTCTGGATAGACACGTCGAGGGAAAATGGGTTAATAATCGAGTTTTACTCTCTGCTTTTCACTTAGTTTGCGAGGAAATTAAATAGCAACAGTGGAGACAATTGTTCACTCTCATATACCTTTTATTTATCACGCATTATTATATAATTATATTTTTTAGTTTCATTGTTTTATTTGATTGATTTTTAGTTTTATATAAAATTAAATATTATTAAAAAAAATGTGTAGAAACTTTTTTGTTTATGGTTGTTGATACCTGATTACCTTGGTCTTAGACGAAGATTTTACTTTATGCACTAGAGCACAAAAAGTCATTTTATATCGCCTAGATCCACCATGAATACGAACTTTACGAGCGTAAAGGTGAAAAGTTATTTACTTATGATTCCATGGTAGCAC
Organism: Choristoneura fumiferana; assembly: GCF_025370935.1. Taxonomy (NCBI): domain Eukaryota; kingdom Metazoa; phylum Arthropoda; class Insecta; order Lepidoptera; family Tortricidae; genus Choristoneura; species Choristoneura fumiferana. The sequence continues at coordinate 7,100,926 of NC_133500.1, forward strand.
AGGCCTTGACTGTACGCTTATCTAAATATTTTAAACTATGCGACAAATTAATGCGGTTCAAGGAGCAAATTTAATGTAGGTATTTTATGCACAAAATTTTAAGTTTTCGCAAAGTTGCGTGCAACAGCTAGTAAAAAGCCAAGTTGCCCAAATTGTCTGTACTAGAATCATCTTTCTCCAAGGAAACATACGCTTTATTGCTTACGTAATGTGTGTAATGTGCAGGTGTGTGCGTTGATTGCTGGGTACGGTGGCCGAATTCTGTGCGGGCTTCCGTTTGGCTTTGAGGTATGATTACGTGGAGAAAGACTGTTTATAAATATATTCATCGCCTGCGCGGTTAGAGTGTAAGCTTAAGGTTAATGGCGTGTAATACGTCTTGGATAAAGAGTAGTCTAATAAGTAAAGTGATAGTAATATTACTAGTCAAAAATATTTATTTATTTATTTAATCATTGCGCGATCAGGTGTAAGCAGTTAAAGAGCGTAAGTGCTCTAAGAATGTAATAAATAATTTTAATTTTTTTCATTTGAATGTGAAAGTAAATAGGTTCCTCTTTCAATGGTTATGCGAATCAATATGGACCCAGAAATTTAAGCTGTCTATTGTGGTTTGACGACCGGATAGCCCAATGGAAAGAGACTTTGTATCTTGAGGTCCAGGGTTCGATCTTGGTTCCGGGCAGACATTTGTATAAATAATGTGAGTGTTTGTTCTCGAGGCTTGAGTCCTTAATATGTATTTAAGTATGTTATACGTTGCCTAGTACCCATAGTACAAGATTTGCTTAGTTTGTAACTAGTTCTATTGGTGTAAATTGTCCCCATTGTATTAATTTATTTTAGTTTTCTTGAGAAAGCCCTGCGAAAAATAAACAAACAGACGAACAGTGTAGCAATATTAATAGGTTTCCATTTGTCACCCTTCAGAAACGGAAACCTAAAAAGCAGTTTCTACAACTTCAAAGTTACCTAACAACTAAAAAAAAAAAAAACATTAATTTAAATTGATTCAACATAAAAGTCAAAGCCGCTTCCATATCTGTAGCGTCCTGCTGAGTCGGTCGGCTTGGATATCAGTAAAAAGGCGGCATCAAATGAAAGGCTTCAAGATCTTGTTCGCTTATTACAATTTTTTAAAAACTATTCGATTACACATGTGCACTAATTTGGGGTAGAAATTGTTGGGTGTAGATAAGGGCTTATATAATTTTGGGTGTTTTTGTTCTAGCTATGATATTAAATGATATTGTACCGGATAACTCACGTCTTAAATCGAGTTTAGCTCGATGAACCGATTTCAATGCGTTTTTTTTTAATTTGAAATCAGGTTTTCTAGCAATGGGTCTTAGACATGTTTCATCAAAATCAATTCAGCCGTTTTTGAGATATTGAACTTTGAAGTGACAAAGTCGGGGATTCAACTTTTGTTGGGTAGGTTAGTTGCTTTAGAATCTAGAATAACCTTGAAATAAACTTACCAATCACATGTCTGCCTATTCAAAGCAGGCGCAGCCTAGACGCAGGTTGCAGGTGGTAGGACCTTGTGCAAGGTCCGCCCGGATTGCTACCACCATCTTGCTCGCTAATCCTGCCGTGAAGCAGCAGTGCTTGCACTGTTGTGTTTCGGCGTGGAGAGTAAGACAGCCGGTGAAATTACTGGCACTTGAGGTATCCCATCTTAGGCCTCTAGGTTGGCAACGCATCTGGAACACCCCTGGTGTTGCAGGTGTCTATGGGCGGTGGTGATCTCTTACCATCAGGAGACCCACTTGCTCGTTTGCCATCCAGTCGAAAAAAAAAAAAGAATTCAAAGCAGATTTTTTTTAACATAAGTACTTATAATCTGGACTGGTATTTCTCATCGCGTTTCAAGAAAATTGTTCCGGCTTCTTAAAGCGGAAAAAGACATGTAAAATAACCTAACCAACAAACAGTTGGAAAACCCCCGACATTGTCACTTCACTGTCCAATATCTCAAAAACAGGTAAACCGAGTTTAATAAAACATATCTAAGTACTAATAGAAACCCTGATTTCAAATAAAAAAAACCGCATTCAAATCGGTCCACCCGTTTAAGTACTATAGTGCCACAGGCAGACACAGAGACACAGACACACATAGCGGTCAAACATATAACACCCCTCTTTTTGCGCTGGGGGTTAAAAATGAACAAAAAAAGTCTAACCAATGAAGCAAAAAAAAAAAAAAATTGTCCCTGAAGGAAGACTTAATAAACCCAAAGTTACTCGCGAACCGAGTTGAGACGAGTTATTCAAGATCTGACAACGAATGTTTCTTTTACATTATCTGCGACGGCCCTGGCCCCATTTTTATTTTTGACAACCCTGAGATTGCGTCTTGTGCCGATTCAAAATGTCTGCCATTTCATTTAACACACTGTATGTGCCCGTGCCGTGCCCTGTTTTTAACCCCCGATGCAAAAGAGGGGTATAAAGTTTGACCACTATGTGTGTGTGTATGTGTCTGTGGCACCGTAGCTCTTAAACGCGTGAACCGATTTGAATGACTTTTTTTATTTGAAAGCGGATAATGTAATGCAGTAATGGTTCTTAGCTATGTTTTATCAAAATCGGTTCAGCCGTTTTTGAGATATCTAACTCTGAAGTGACAATATCGGGGTTTTCCATCTTTCTGTTGGTTAAGTTAGGTTAGGACCCTTAGAAGATGTCTGCGTGGCACATTGTTTGAAGAATAAAATTGATGTTCCTTAGGACTGCCTAATGTGAAGGGTCCACGGAAAGAACATGTCTAGTTTTAAATTGAGATTTTAGTCTCAAAATGTAGAGCTCACAAAGTACTATGACTTACCACTGAATTAAAAAATCTGAAAACAATATAAAATCTGTTTTTTATCTTTTTAATAAATGGTAACCATAGTAATTGTTCGTGATGACTATCATTCAAAGGGCTACAACTCAAAAAGTTGCTTAGGTGACAAGACACGTTCTTTCCGTGGACCCTTCATGTGTTATTGAGTTATGTCCACGTACTGGATAACGCCGGATAAGCCTCTTCACATTCATTATTATTTAATGATATATTATATTAATGATAGCTAGCTAGCTGATAGCTAAGTTTATGAAAGAAATATGTGTCCGCGCAGTTCCTCCACCTCCATACTGTAAGAACACACACAAACCCAACGATCACCACCACCACACTTCACAGACGTGTTTCGAACTCAATTAGAGCTTATTTTCAAAGGACATAAATTTATTTACAGGGGTGCCCTTTGAAATGTCGACAAACTATTTATCGAATTTCATTTCATCGAAAACAATTCATGGAATTTTCTCTTGGAGTTATATCACTTCATCGACTATGCATTACATATTAAAACAATTATTAGAACAACAGTACAAGGATTATTATTTGCTTAAAAATACATTTCATCAAATATTCATGAGACAGAAAAACTAAATATCGCTGTTTATAAAACACCAGAAAATAGGTTAGGTTAGAACTACGACCTCAAAAAAAAAGCTACCAGAAAAGTAGGTTAGGTTAGGTTAGAACTGTGACCCTAAAAAAAAATCGCTACCAAAAAGTTGGTTAGGTTAGGTTAGAACTGCGACCCCAACAAAAATAAATTGCTATCAGGAAAGTAGGTTAGGTTAGAACTGCGACCCCAACAACATAAATCGCTACCAGAAAAGTAGGTTAAGTTAGGTTGGAACTGCGACCCTAACAATAATAAATCGCTACAAAAATAAATAAATTTCATTCAAAAAAGTATGAAATAATAAAATATGAAATGAATTTCTGGCAGATAAACTATCTATTAAATAATAATTATTTCTAGATATTAAAAATCGGTGATTTAAAAACAATTATTTTACTCATTTGAGGTAATGAATATTCGATGAATTGAAAAAATATGAAACGTTGACTTTTAACTCATATTCGATTAAAAGTTTGTCGACATTTCAAGGGTAAACGATATTTACAGCCATAGCGTCAAATATTTGTAAAGGTACATTGACCTTATGGTCAGAGGCACAAAGGTGTATAATGTATTTTTGTCGTCCCAACATATTTATGACCTTGACTGTATTTTCAAGAATGCCTAATACCTAATCGCTCTATGTCACCACAATACACCTGGCAACAAGTATCCCCGCTCTCGTTCCATTCCAAAGTCACACCTACCCTCTGTAAATAATTATTATTTAGTACAACAATCACGTCGCCCGCAAGGGAATGGCATGTGAATTTTACTTGAACGAGAATATTTTCTTTTGCTACATTTTCTCATTAGAGTGTTAAGTCGGGGTTGCCATGGGTTCTGAGGGTGGAAAACGTGACAATGAGACGGGATGATGAAGCATATATAGTAAGTTTTTTAGGGTTCCGTGATCATACAGTTTTGACAAGTCCGTGCGTCAGTCCGCGGCTTAGCTCAGGACTAAAATGGTAATTTTTATTCCCTTTAAAGAAATCTCTCCCAGTGAAACATTTAGATAATTATAGTTAAATTTAGGAGACATTTTATTTTCTACTTCTTTGAAAACGCGGATACGTGGTATTTACAAAGTGCTCTATACGTGGTTTTGTACGCGCAGCGACGTTATTATTGTTTATGAATTTTTTGAAATATTCGTAACTTAAATGTTATATTTTTTTTACAGGTAGACGCTTGAAATATTCACAGAATTTCTTTAGTTGTATAATCACTTTGAAAAGAAATAGTTAAATTAAAAGAAAATAAATATTTATACGACAAACTTGTTTTATTTGCTAATGTTTAATGTTGTATAGATAGATAATGGCATGGACCCCTTCGTGCGCGAGTCCGACTCGCACTTGACTGTTTTTTTGTATTTGCTCCAGTTTTTGTTAGTTACTCGGATCTTCACGCTAAAACGGCTAGACAATTCTTTACGAAATTTGGTATGTACATAGTTAGGTGTCTGGAATAACACACAGGCTGCTTTTTATCCCAACATTCTAACGGGATGGGATAAGATCCACGATGTAATTTTTGGGGATTAGGTATTAACTAAAATCCCGGATTTTCAATGGTTTATACTTTAAAGGTTTAGGTAATTAACTAGGGGCTGTTTCACCATCCATTGATTAGCGTTAACCGACGGTTTAATGTGATGCCGTCTCCGTGTATTCGAACGAAACAAATAGAGACGGCATCACACCTAACCGCCAGTTAACACTAAGCAATGGATGGTGAAGCAGCCCCTAAATGTAAATAAAACAACGTCTATTGGTGTCTTAAATATTGAAATTACCCCCCCCCCCCCCCATTAAGCATTTAGATTTCCGTATTGAAATTTCCTTAGTCTAGTTTGTATTACAATGATAGATATTTGAAATGTTTAAAATCCTTGAATGGGCCAAATCTGGCAGCTGAAGTTTGTTTACATTTTGTTAGTTACTTAAACCTTTCATGTATAGTGTAGTATGAATTTTAAGACGTGCCACGTAATTTGGCAGCGAACAGAACCTGTTGAGCACGAACACAACTCCCCGCCGTAACTCTGCATTCAGACGACGCGAGAATAATTAAAAAAGTTCATGACAGGACGTGTCTAGTTTTCAAATTAAAATATTGTTGTTTATTTTGTCTCCTTTTCTAGCGCTCAGTGTAGTTTATTTATTTACTAGATTTAGAAAATTCCCGGAATTTTAACTCAACTGCTAGTTCTTATGATTCTAGCCAGCGAAGCTACGGTTAAAGACTAGTCATCATCCCAGCCTATATATACGTCCCACTGCAGGGCACAGGCCTCCCCTCAGAATGAGAGGGCTTGGGCAGTAGTTCCCACGCGGGCCCAGTGCGGATTGGGAACTTCACACACACCATTGAATTGCTTCGCAGGTTTGTGCAGGTTTCCTCACGATGTTTTCCTTCACCGTAAAGCTCGTGGTAAATTTCAAATGTAATTCCGCACATGAATTCCGAAAAACTCAGAGGTGCGAGCCGGGGTTTGAACCCACGACCCTCTGCTTGAGAGGCCATATGTCAAACCACTCGGCCACCACGGCTTAAAGACTAGTACCAATTCTTAAACATTACTCAAGATTTTCCACGTTATCAAACGTAAACGATAATCCCCGTGAGAACAGCTAGTCCATTACGTAGCAATAAAAACGCTCCCACAGATAATTAAGCGTATGTACTTGGTCCAGTTAAGCGTACATTAGCGCGCGTTAATATATATTGTGTTTGGTTGTAAGTGATCGCGCTGAGACGTGTTCGCGGTGGCAGGCGGCAGCGGCGAGCGGAAGCGGAGAAAATCGCTTGTTTAAAAAACTACATTTATTTTAAAGAATGGATTTGGGTCATTATTTCAGTATTTTAAAATAATCTAAAATATCATCAAATTCTACAGACCAAATTTTTAATGAATGGTCAATTTAGTAAAATAATCTGAGATGACACAAAAACAGTGCAGACTTGTCACTGCGTGTATGTGTTACGCTTACCGTTCTAACAACAGAATGAAAGAAAGAAAGAAAGAAAGAAAATATTTAATTGCCAACAGTACAAACAACGCGCGTGCGAGCTATGGAAAGGGCTATGCTCGGAGTTTCTCTGAAGAATCGAATTCGAAACGAGGAGATCCGACACAGAACTAAAGTCATCAACATAGCTCACCGGATAAGCAAACTGAAGTGACAGTGGGCCGGCCATATCAGTCGAAGAACTGATAACCGCTGGGGCAAACGAGTTCTTGAGTGGAGACCGCGAATCGGCAAGCGTGACGTAGGACGCCCTCAGACTAGGTGGAGCGATGATCTTCGCAGGTTAGCTGGTAAGAACTGGATGAGACTGGCCGAGAATCGTGCTCAGTGGCGTGCAACTGGAGAGGCATATGTCCAGCAGTGGACTAAGATAGGCCGATGATGATGATGATGAGTACAAACAATGCAAGAAAACAATATAAACAATACAAGATAGTAGTCTGTCCTGCGGCAAAAGGAGCAAACTCAGCTAATGCTGCGCTTACGCGGAAGCTGCCAGCGCTGGTTTACAGTTTGTCCCTGTTGACACATGTTGGAATGCCCGTATTGTTCACCACTAGTTTTACAGACCGGCACCAACAGAAGAATACACATACCTGTTCAATAACAGGTATGTCTATCGAATATTAGATATTCGAAAATGAGAATATAAAATACAATAAAGAAAACACGCATTCATAGCATGGGAGACGAAACAGTGGACACCGATTTTGGTAGAAAACACACACGAAAACCTATTGCTGTTATTATTAGTTTTTTGTTTCCCTCTAAGTTAAACATCTTATAGATAATTATTATCATATTAACCTCTTCACACAAAACAAACGAAGTGACGTGCTCTGTACGCCAGAAGGATTAATTTCAAGTTATTCAACTTTGGTCATGTTAGATGACTGTGGCGCGTGAGACATTCCATTTGACTATCACGACTAAATGACTGGGGCGAAGAGGTTAAATTCAAACTGAATCTAGTTTTATCATGACTGTACCTACTTGCACTATCACCCAAGCTACGATACAACCAACTACCAATCATCAACCTACACCAAATTTCAAGTCAATTCGACAACTAGAAGTGGATTCAATTCGATTTCCAAGATTTGACCATTGTAACGTGGCAAAAATCTTTTCATTAAATCACTCACTAGCTGAGATTCTCACTAAGACCGGTCTCTTACCTTGCCGCGGCCGAGTTCGGTATTTATCATTACTTAATTCCTAACGTGCCGTATGCTCTAATAATGGTAAGCAATATAAATAATTGTTTTTTTTTTTACCGGCGAAAATAAAAGGCGTGAGGCCTATAATTATGTAAGTAATAAGCAATCATTGACTACGCTTAAGAAAGTAGTAAATCATTTTGTTTGTATGAAGCGTAATTTAATAATGTTGGGTACACTGACACTGTTAACATTCCATTTGAGTGTCGATTTGAAACACTCGCAACACTCTTGTTGTAATACTTCACTTTTTCTCGTAATGTCATAACTTATGTCATCCGGAGAGTGAAAGAAGTGTGAGTTAGGTATGTCCTATGCTGTTAGTATATAATAGCTTTATCATACATTGTCACGTGACCGATTTAGGCAACTGTTACAGCGCCTCGGCACTGCACTAATGTCAGTGGTTACTAAAACTATTTCAGAGTTTCATATCCAAAATGCGTTAAAATGGCAGTACCCCAATACTAACCTACTCTCTTTCTCGTTATTAAGTGCCATAATCGTAATTCCTAGACCAGCTGCTGCTAGACTGGCTTACCAATATTGCGCAGATCCAAATTCCTTTGTCTCGAAGTTGGATTATACAGTTATAATTATTCAATAAAATTTAAAAGGGACAGTACCGCAATAATAATTCTACTATCAGTCTAACCAGCCAAAATGGAAATCGACTAGAATCGCTGCCACAGTATAGTTAGCTAATTGTACAGTATAGGCGAGTTATCGCTGCAACGCGTTAAGAGCGTGCCGAGCTTCTAGTACATTTATTGCATTCATATATCCCTTGCTGTAATATTTTCTAGTAGGTAAAGCTTTAGTTTTAAAACTCATATGTACCTAAGAGGACTTACTCTATACCTTTTACACCGTAGAAACACGAGAAGGTACTTGTAGTTTGTTCGGTAGAAAAATCCCAAAGTCGTCTCTAAACAACAAAATAATGCGCGCTAACAGATCGTGAGTTTAAATGATAAGAAAACTGGATGTTTTCTATCGCTTATACCTAAAAGTTACAGTTTCATGTATTTGTTTTAGTTCTGACCAACCTATCTTGAGCCGCCGCATCTGGCAAAGTAACGCCTGATTCAATACTTAGTCTCAACAAATACTTACTGATGATTTTTACGTTATTCGTTTTATTTTAAAGTTTTGTGTCACGTTCAATTGTTGAAAAGACAATTAGTGGTTCATACATATCCTCTATTGAATCAGAAAATAGTGCCATAACTATAATAATGTATTCACATTCTGCTGATCTATT